>NC_069502.1:794896025-794932762 GCF_027579735.1 Bombina bombina | reverse complement strand
ATATACCCTGTGTAAATGTTTAATGATGTACCAATTTCCATTGTAAATTGTGTTCAGGTGTGCTTTATTAGCAATTAATATTAGTGCAATGTGTATTAGTTGTGTGAATTTGCGCATGCTCATTTGGAGTTAGTATTTATGGAATGTGTAGAATGCGATGATGTCATAGTGCTCGTTTTCTATAACATTGTCCAATAGTATTATGTTTAAATGTGAATTTGCGATGGTGTGTTATTAGTGAAGTGTTGTATATGTATGTTTGTCCTAATATATAGTGATATTGAATGCGATTATTTTGCTAGTGTATGTATATATATTTTTTATTCCTTGTTGTTATTTAGCGTATTTCCGCATCTTAAAGTATATGCGTATTCCCTGTATTAAATTTTAATAAAAATCCCCCCGCTTGTGAATGTGTAATGCTTGTGTGCTTTGTTGAGTGATTGTTGTTGTGACATTTGCGGCGTGTTATTGTTGTGCATGATGTGGTATGCGTCATATGACTGAGCTGTGCGTATTTCTCGCGAGATCGAGTGTTAGGTGAAAAAAGCTATTTATTTTGCTTTTCCATTGATATCTATGGGAGACTGTCTAACGCGGGCAGGATTCCGCGTGTGAAATACACGCGTTAGGAGCATCGTTAGATGGTCTTTTTTAAACTCTAAATACCGGAGTCAAACAATGCCGTGCGTTAGTCATAAACCACGTGTAGCGTTAGCAGCCCATCTACCGCCAAACTCCAAATCTAGCCGTATGTGTAGTTTTTACCTTCAATCAAAAGTTTGTTATTTTTAAACGGTACCGGCGTTGTACTGTTTTACTCTCAGGCAGAAATTAGAAGAAGAATCTGCCTGGAGGTTTGATGATCTTAGCGGTTTGTAACTAAGGTCCATTGCTGTTCTCACACATAACTGAAGAGTATGGAAAGAAAACTTCAGTTGGGGGGACGGTCTGCAGATTGCCTGCTTTGAGGTATGTTCAGTATATTTTTTTCTAGAGAGATGATAAGGTCTAGAAAAAGCTGACAGTGCCTGGTATATTTAAGGTAAGCCTGATACAGTGATTTAACAACCACTGGGATCATGCTTGCAAAAAGGGATAATATTCATATTAATTCTTATATTACTTAGTGTAAAAACGTTTGCATGATTTATAAAAATAAAAACGTTTTTTCTCTGAGGGTGATAAATCTTTATTTGGGGCCTAGTTTCCACATGGCTTGTTAGATTACTCCTAGGAGTACTTTTTAAAGGCCCTCTGACTTTGAGTGCATGGTGGGAGGGGCCTATTTTCGTTTTCAGTCTGAGACATCCAGCTTCCCTGAAGGAGTCCTCTGGCTTATAGGACCTCTATAGAGGGTTTTGTTCCTGCAAAAATCGTTTTTAAGGGCAGGTAGGAGCCACAGCAGAGCTGTGGCAGTGTGTTTGACTGTTTTTTAACAGGTTTAATGTTTTTCTAATTCGTTTTTGGGCCTGAGGGGTTAATCATCCATTTGCAAGTGGGTGCAATGTTGTTTTAGTCCCTTATACACACTGTAAAAGTTTCAAAGAGTTTACTACTTTTTTTCACTGTTTTGCAGTTTATGTGGTAGTTTTTTCTCTCTTAAAGGCACAGTACCGTTTTTTATTATTGCTTTTTTCACATTTATTAAAGTGTTTTCCAAGCTTGCTGGTCTCATTACTAGTCTGTTAAACATGTCTGACATAGAGGAAACTCCTTGTTCATTATGTTTAGAAGTCATTGTGGAACCCCCTCTTAGAATATGTACCAAATGCACTGACCTTTCTATAAGTTTTAAAGATTTATCACCTGAGGTTTCTGAGACTGACAAAAGGGAGGTTATGCCATCTAGCTCTCCCCACGTGTCAGAACCTATAACTCCCGCTCAAGGGACGCCAAGTACATCTAGCGCGTCTAATGCGTTTACTTTACAAGACATGGCGGCAGTTATGAATCATACCCTCACAGAGGTATTGTCCAAACTGCCAGGGTTACAAGGAAAGCGTGACAGCTCTGGGGCTAGAACAAATTCAGAGCTTTCTGACGCTTTAGTTGCTATGTCTGATGTACCCTCACAATGTATAGAAGCCGAGGCAGGAGAGCTTCTATCTGTGGATGACATTTCTGATTCAGGGAAGGAGTTACTTCAGTTTGACTCTGAAATGACAGCATTTAAATTTAAGCTTGAACACCTCCGCGTGTTGCTCAGGGAGGTTTTAGCGACTCTGAATGACTGTGACACCATTGTAGTCCCAGAGAAATTGTGTAAAATGGACAAATACTTTGCAGTGCCTGTTTACACTGATGTTTTTCCAATCCCTAAGAGGTTTTCAGAAATTATTACTAAGGAATGGGATAGACCAGGTGTGCCGTTCTCTCCCCCTCCTGCTTTTAAGAAAATGTTTCCTATAGATGCAGCTACACAGGACTTGTGGCAGACGGTCCCTAAGGTGGAGGGAGCAGTCTCTACCCTAGCTAAGCGTACAACTATTCCTGTCGAGGACAGCTGTGCTTTCTTAGATCCTATGGATAAGAAATTAGAGGGTTTCCTTAAGAAAATCTTTATACAACAAGGTTTTATTCTCCAGCCTCTTGCATGCATTGCCCCAGTCACTGCTGCAGCGGCTTTCTGGTTTGAGTCTCTGGAGGAGGCTTTACAGGTAGAGACCCCGTTGGATGATATCCTTGACAGGCTTAAAGCTCTTAAGTTAGCCAATTCATTTATTTCTGACGCCGTTTTTCATTTAACCAAGCTAACGGCTAAAAATTCAGGTTTTGCCATTCAGGCACGTAGGGCGCTATGGCTTAAATCCTGGTCAGCTGATGTCACTTCAAAGTCTAAACTTCTCAAGATCCCCTTCAAAGGGCAGACCCTATTTGGGCCTGGACTGAAGGAGATCATTTCTGATATTACTGGAGGAAAAGGCCACGCCCTTCCCCAGGATAGGTCCAACAATTTAACGACAAAACAGACTAATTTTCGTTCCTTTCGAAACTTCAAGAGTGGCGCAGCTTCATCTTCCTCTTCTACAAAACAAGAGGGAAATTTTGCCAAGTCCAAGCCAGTCTGGAGACCTAACCAGGCTTGGAACAAGGGGAAACAGGCCAAAAAGCCTGCTGCTGCCTCTAAGACAGCATGAAGGAGTAGCCCCCGATCCGGGACCGGATCTAGTGGGGGGCAGACTTTCTCTCTTCGCCCAGGCTTGGGCAAGAGATGTCCAGGATCCCTGGGCTCTGGAGATTGTTTCCCAGGGATATCTTCTGGATTTCAAAGCTTCATCTCCTAAGGGGAGATTTCATCTCTCACAATTATCTGCAAACCAGATAAAGAGAGAGGCATTCTTACATTGCGTTCAAGACCTACTAGTTATGGGAGTGATCCACCCAGTTCCAAAGGAGGAACAGGGGCAGGGCTTCTATTCAAATCTGTTTATAGTTCCCAAGAAAGAGGGAACTTTCAGACCAATCTTGGATCTCAAGATCCTAAACAAATTTCTCAGGGTCCCATCCTTCAAGATGGAGACTATTCGAACCATCCTACCTATGATCCAGGAGGGTCAATATATGACTACCGTGGATTTAAAGGATGCTTATCTACATATTCCAATACACAGGGATCATCATCAGTTTCTCAGGTTCGCTTTCCTAGACATGCATTACCAGTTTGTGGCTCTTCCCTTCGGGTTAGCCACGGCACCAAGAATCTTTACGAAGGTTCTAGGGTCCCTTCTGGCGGTTCTAAGACCGCGGGATATAGCAGTAGCCCCTTACCTAGATGAAATCCTGATACAGGCGTCAACTTTTCAAATCGCCAGGTCCCATATGGACTTTGTTTTGGCATTCCTAAGGTCTCACGGGTGAAAGGTGAATGAAGGAAAGAGTTCTCTCTCACCTCTCACAAGAGTTTCCTTCCTAGGAACTCTGATAGATTCAGTAGAAATGAAGATTTATCTGACAGAGGTCAGGTTGTCAAAACTTCTAACTTCCTGCCGTGCTCTTCATTCCATTTCTCGTCCGTCAGTGGCTCAGTATATGGAGGTAATCGGATTAATGGTAGCGGCAATGGACATAGTTCTGTTTGCCCGCCTACATCTCAGACCACTGCAACTTTGACATGCTCAATCAGTGGAATGGGGATTACACAGATTTGTCCCCTCTACTAAATCTGGATCAAGACACCAGGGATTCTCTTCTCTGGTGGCTATCTCGGGTCCATCTGTCCAAGGGAATGAGTTTCTGCAGGCCAGAATGGACTATAGTAACAACAGATGCCAGCCTTCTGGGCTGGGGTGCAGTCTGGAACTCCCTGAAGGCTCAGGGTTCGTGGACTCAGGAGGAGGGTCTCCTTCCGATAAACATTCTGGAACTAAGAGCGATATTCAATGCTCTTCAAGCTTGGCCTCAGCTAGCTGCGGTCAGGTTCATCAGATTTCAGTCGGACAACATCACGACTGTAGCCTATATCAACCATCAGGGGGGAACAAGGAGCCCCCTGGCAATGTTGGAGGTTTCAAAGATAATTCTATGGGCAGAGGTTCACTCTTGCCATCTCTCAGCTATCCATATCCCAGGAGTAGAGAACTGGGAGGCGGATTTTCTAAGTCGGCAGACTTTTCATCCGGGAGAGTGGGAGCTCCATCCGGAGGTATTTGCCCAGTTGATCCAACTTTGGGGCAAACCAGAACTGGATCTCATGGCGTCTCATCAGAACGCCAAGCTTCCTTGTTATGGGTCCAGGTCCTCGGATCCCAAGGCAGCGCTGATAGATGCTCTAGCAGCGCCCTGGTCTTTCAGCCTGGCTTATGTGTTTCCACCGTTTCCTCTGCTCCCTCGTCTGATTGCCAAGATCAAGCAGGAGAGAGCTTCGGTGATCTTGATAGCCCCTGCATGGCCACGCAGGACTTGGTATGCAGATCTGGTGGACATGTCATCCTTTCCACCATGGACTCTGCCGCTAAGGCAGGACCTTCTACTTCAAGGTCCCTACAAACATCCAAATCTAATTTCTCTACGTCTGACTGCTTGGAGATTGTACGCTTGATTCTATCAAAGCGTGGTTTTTCCGAATCGGTTATTGATACCTTAATTCAGGCTCGAAAGCCTGTCACCAGGAAAATCTATCATAAGATATGGTGTAAATATCCTCATTGGTGTGAATCCAAGGGTTACTCATGGAGTAAGGTCAGGATTCGTAGGATAACATAATTTATGTAAGAACTTTCCTGATAAATTCATTTCTTTCATATTAGCAAGAGTCCATGAGCTAGTGACGTATGGGATATACATTCCTACCAGGAGGGGCAAAGTTTCCCAAACCTTAAAATGCCTATAAATACACCCCTCACCACACCCACAATTCAGTTTAACGAATAGCCAAGAAGTGGGGTGATAAGAAAAAAGTGCGAAAGCATATAAAATAAGGAATTGGAATAATTGTGCTTTATACAAAAAAATCATAACCACCACAAAAAAGGGCGGGCCTCATGGACTCTTGCTAATATGAAAGAAATGAATTTATCAGGTAAGTTCTTACATAAATTATGTTTTCTTTCATGTAATTAGCAAGAGTCCATGAGCTAGTGACGTATGGGATAATGACTACCCAAGATGTGGATCTTTCCACACAAGAGTCACTAGAGAGGGAGGGATAAAATAAAGACAGCCAATTCCTGCTGAAAATAATCCACACCCAAAATAAAGTTTAATGAAAAACATAAGCAGAAGATTCAAACTGAAACCACTGCCAGAAGTACTTTTCTACCAAAAACTGCTTCAGAAGAAGAAAACACATCAAAATGGTAGAATTTAGAAAAAGTATGCAAAGAGGACCAAGTTGCTGCTTTGCAAATCTGATCAATCGAAGCTTCATTCCTTAACGCCCAGGAAGTAGAAACTTACCTAGTAGAATGAACTGTAATCCTTCGAGGCGGAATTTTACCCGACTTGACATAGGCATGATGAAATAAAGATTTCAACCAAGATGCCAAAGAAATGGCAGAAGCTTTCTGGCCTTTTCTAGAACCGGAAAAGATGACAAATAGACTAGAAGTCTTTCGGAAAGACTTAGTAGCTTAAACATAAAAATACAAAACTCTAACAGCATCCAAAGAATGCAATGATTTCTCCTTAGAATTCATAGGATTAGGACATAATGAAGGAACCACAATTTCTCTACTAAGGTTGTTAGAATTCACAACTTTAGGTAAAAATTCAAAAGTAGTTCTCAGCACCGCCTCATCCTGATGAAAAATCAGAAAAGGAGACTCACAAGAAAGAGCAGATAATTCAGAGACTCTTCTGGCAGAAGAGATGGCCAAAAGAAACAAAACTTTCCAAGAAAGTAATATAACGATCAAAGAATGCATGGGTTCAAAACTCCAAGGAGGAGAAATTGACTTAATGACAGGTTTTATACGAACCAAAGCTTGTACAAAACAATGAAATATCAGGAAGAGTAGCAATCCTTCTGTGAAAAAAGAACAGAAAGAGCAGAGATTTATCCTTTCAAGGAACTTGCGGACAAACCTTTATCTAAACCATCCTGAAGAAACTGAAAAATTCTCGGTATTCAAAAAGAATGCCAAGAAAAAATGATGAGAAAGACACTAAGAAATATAAGTCTTCCAGACTCTATAATATATCTCTCTAGATACAGATTTACGAGCCTGTCACATAGTATTAATCACAGAGTCAGAGAAACCTTCTTTGACCAAGAATCAAGTGTTCAAACTCCATACCTTAAAATTTAAGGATTTGAGATCCTGATGGAAAAAAGGACCTTACGACAGAAAGTCTGGTCTTAACGGAAGAGTCCACAGCTGGCAAGAGGCCATCCGGACAAGATCCGCATACCAAAACCTGTGAGGCCATGCTGGAGCTACCAGCAGGACAAACGAGCATTCCTTTAGAATCTTGGAGAATACTCTTGGAAGAAGAACTAGAGGCAGAAAGATATAGGCAGGACGATACTTCCAAGGAAGTGATAATGTATCCACTGCTTCCGCCCGAGGATCCCGGGATCTGGACAGATACCAGGGAAGTTTCTTGTTTAGATGAGAAGCCATCAGATCTATTTCTGGGAGTTTCCACATTTGAACAATCTGAAGAAATACCTCTGGGTGAAGAGACCATTCGCCCGGATGCAACGTTTGGCGACTGAGATAATCCGCTTCCCAATTGTCTATATCTGGGATATGAACCGCAGAGATTAGACAGGAGCTGGATTCCACAACCAAAATTCGAGATACTTCTTTCATAGCCAGAGGACTGTGAGTCCCTCCTTGATGATTGATGTATGCCACAGCTGTGACATTGTCTATCTGAAAACAAATGAACAACTCTCTCTTCAGAAGAGGCCAAGACTGAAGAGCTCTGAAAATTGCACGGAGTTCAAAATATTGATCGGTAATCTCACCTCCTGAGATTCCCAAACCCCTTGTGCCGTCAGAGACCCCCACACAGCTCCCCAACCTGTAAGACTTGCATCTGTTGAGATTATAGTCCAGGTCGGAAGAACAAAGAAGCCCCCTGAACTAAACGATGGTGAACTGTCCACCATGTCAGAGAGTGTCGTATAATCGGTTTAAAGATATTAATTGAGATATCTTTGTGTAATCCCTGCACCACTGGTTCAGCATACAGAGCTGAAGAGGTCGCATGTGAAAACGAGCAAAGGAGATCGCATCCGATGCGGCAGTCCTAAGACCTAAAATTTCCATGCATAAGGCTACCAAAGGGAATGATTGTGACTGAAGGTTTTGACAAGCTGATATCAATGTTAAATTTCTCTTATCTGACAAGGACAGAGTCATAGACACTGAATCTATCTGGAAACCTAAAAAGGTTACCCTTGTCTGAGGAAACAATGAACTGAATGGTAAATTGATCCTCCAACCATGATCTTGAAGAAACAACACAAGTCGATTCGTATGAGATTCTGCGAAAATGTGAAGACTGAGCAAGTACCAAGATATCGTCCAAATAAGGAAATACCAAAACCCTGTTCTCTGATTACAGAAAGAAGGGCACCGAGAACCTTTGAAAAAAATTCTTGAAGCTGACGCTAGGCCAAACGGTAGAGCACAAAAACTGGTAATGCTTGTCTAAAAAGAGAATCTCAGAAACTAACAGTGATCTGGATGAATCGGAATATGCAGATATACATCCTGTAAATCTATTGTAGACATATAATGCCCTTGCTAAACAAAAGGCAGGATAGTCCTACAGTTACCATCTTGAATGTTGGTATCCTTACATAACGATTCAATATAGATAGATCCGGAACTGGTCTGAAGGAATTAACCTTCTTTGGTACAATGAAGAGATAGAATAAAACCCCAGCCCCTGTTCCAGAACTGGAACTGGCATAATTACTCCAGCCAACTCTAGATCTGAAACACATTTCAGAAATGCTGAGCCTTTGCTGTGTTTACTGGGACACGGGAAAGAAAAAAATCTCTTTGCAGGAGGCCTTAACTTGAAGCCAATTCTGTACCTTTCTGAAACAATGTTCTGAAACCAGAGATTGTGAACGGAATTGATCCAAATTTTCTTGAAGAAAACATAAACTGCCCCATACCAGCTGAGCTGGAATGAGGGCCGCACCTTCATGGGTATTTAGGAGCTGGCTATAGGTTTCTATAAGGCTTGGATATATTCCAAACTGGAAAAGGTTTCCAAACTGATACCGCTCCTGAGGATGAAGGACCAGGCTTTTGTTCCTTGTGAGGAAAGGAACGAAAATGATTATTAGACCTAAAGTTACCTTAGAATTTTTATCCTTTGGTAAAAAAGTTCCCTTCCCTCCAGTAACAGTTGAGAAAATAGAATCCAACTGAAAATCGAATAATTTATTACCCTGGAAAGAAAGGGAAAGCAAAGTTTTAAGCCATAAAGCTTTTCTAGCTAAAATAGCTAGAGACATATACCTGACATCAACTCTAATGATATCAAAAGATGGTATCACAAATAAAATTATTAGCATGTTATAGAATAATAATAATGCTATAAAATTATGATCTGTTATTTGTTGCGCTAAAGCTTCTAACCAAAAAGTTGAAGCTGCAGCAACATCCGCTAAAAATATAGCAGGTCTAAGAAGATTACCTGAACATAAGTAAGCTTTTCTTAGAAAGGATACAATTTTCTTATCTAAAGGATCCTTAAATGAAGTACTATCTGCCATAGGAATAGTAGTACGTTTAGCAGGAGTAGAGACAGCCCAATTAACCTTAGAGATTTTGTCCCAAAACTCTAATCTGTCAGATGGCACAGGATATAATTGCTTAAACGTTTAGAAGGAGTAAATGAATTACCCAAATTATTCCATTCCCTGGAAATTACTTCAGAAATAGCATCAGGGAGAGAAAATACTTCTGGAATAACTACAGGAGATTTAAAAACCTTATTTAAACGTTTAGATTTAGTATCAAGAGGACCAGAATCCTCTATTTCTAATGCAATTAATACTTCTTTAAGTAAAGAACGAATAAATTCCATCTTGAACAAATACAAAGATTTATCAGCATCAACCTCTGAGACAGAAACCTCTGAACCAGAAGAACCATTATCAGTATCAGAATGATGATGTTCATTTAAAAATTCATCTGCAAAAAAGAGAAGTTTTAAAAGACTTTTATGTATACTAGAAGGAGAAATAACAGACATAGCCTTCTTAATGGATTTAAAAAATAAAATCTCTTATATTATCAGGAACACTCTGAAAATTAGATGTTGACGGAACAGCAACAGGTAATGTAACAGTACTAAAGGAAATTTTATCTACATTAATAAGTTTGTCATGACATGCAATACAAACAACAGCTGGAGAAACAGATACCAAAAGTTTATAGCAGATACACTTAGCTTGGTAGCTCCAGCACTGGGCAGCGATTTTCCTGAAGTATCTTCTGACTCAGTTGCAACGTGGAACATCTTACAATATGTAAAAGAAAAAACAACATATAAAGCAAAATTGATCAAATTCCTTAAATGACAGTTTCAGGAATGGGAAAAAAATGCCAGTGAACAAGCTTCTAGCAACCAGAAGCAATAAATAATGAGACTTAAATAATGTGGAGACAAAAATGACGCCCATATTTTTGACGCCACATCCGGAACGCCGACACTTTTGACGCAAAAAAACGTCAAAAAATGACGCAACTTCCGGTGACACGTATGACGCCGGAAACAAAAAAAAAATTTTGCGCCAAAAAAGTCCGCGCCAAGAATGACGCAATAAAATGAAGCATTTTCAGCCCCCGCGAGCCTAACAGCCCACAGGGAGAAAGTCAAATTTTTTAAGGTAAGAAAAAATGATTGAAACAAATGCATTTATCCCAAGTATGAAACTGACTGTCTGAAAATAAGGAATGTTGAACATCCTGAGTCAAGGCAAATAAATGTTTGAATACATATATTTAGAACTTTATATAAAAGTGC
Source organism: Bombina bombina (assembly GCF_027579735.1). Classification (NCBI taxonomy): domain Eukaryota; kingdom Metazoa; phylum Chordata; class Amphibia; order Anura; family Bombinatoridae; genus Bombina; species Bombina bombina. The sequence goes on along the minus strand of NC_069502.1, from coordinate 794,922,322 downwards.
CCAACCATAGCTTAGAGTGTCACAGAAAATAAGATTTACTTACCCCAGGACACTCATCTACATGTTTGTAGAAAGCCAAACCAGTACTGAAACGAAAATCAGCAGAGGTAATAGTATATATATAAGAGTATATCGTCGATCTGAAAAGGGAGGTAAGAGATGAATCTCTACGACCGATAACAGAGAACCTATGAAATAGACCCCGTAGAAGGAGATCATTGCATTCAAAATAGGCAATACTCTCCTCACATCCCTCTGACATTCACTGCACGCTGAGAGGAAAACCGGGCTCCAACTTGCTGCGGAGCGCATATCAACGTAGAATCTAGCACAAACTTACTTCACCACCTCCATAGGAGGCAAAGTTTGTAAAACTGAATTGTGGGTGTGGTGAGGGGTGTATTTATATGCATTTTAAGGTTTGGGAAACTTTGCCCCTCCTGGTAGGAATGTATATCCCATACGTCACTAGCTCATGGACTCTTGCTAATTACATGAAAGAAATTATCTTTTCTCCAAGAAGCATTGGAGAAGCATTTGTCAGCTAGTTCCTTAAAGGGACAGATTTCTGCTCTGTCTATTCTTTTGTACAAAAGTCTGGCTGAGGTTCCAGACGTTCAAGCGTTTTGTCAGGCTTTAGTTAGGATCAAGTCTGTGTTTAAACCTGTTGCTCCGCCATGGAGTTTAAATTTAGTTCTTAAAATTCTTTAAGGGGTTCCGTTTGAACCTTTGCATTCCATAGATATTAGCTTTTATCTTGGAAAGTTCTGTTTTTAGTAGCTATCTCCTCGGCTCGAAGAGTTTCGGAGTTATCTGCTTTACAATGTGATTCCCCTTATCTGATTTTCCATGCAGATAAGGTAGTGTTACGTACCAAACCTGGGTTTCTTCCTAAGGTGGTATCTAATAAGAATATCAATCAGGAGATTGTTGTTCCTTCTCTATGTCCTAATCCTTCTTCAAAGAAGGAACGTCTATTACACAATCTTGATGTGGTTCGTGCTTTAAAGTTTTATTTACAAGCTATGAAGGATTTTTGTCAAACATCTGCTTTGTTTGTTGTCTACTCTGGACAGAGGAGAGGCCAAATGGCTTCGGCAACTTCTCTTTCTTTTTGGCTAAGAAGTATAATACACTTAGCTTATGAGACTGCTGGCCAGCAGCCTCCTGAAAGAATTACAGCTCATTCTACTAGAGCAGTAGCTTCCACATGGGCTTTTAAACATGAGGCCTCTGTTGAACAGATTTGTAAGGCGGCGACTTGGTCTTCGCTTCATACCTTTTCTAAATTCTATAAATTTGATACTTTTGCTTCTTCGGAGGCTATTTTTGGGAGAAAGGTCTTACAGGCAGTGGTGTCTTCCGTTTAAGTTCCTGCCTTGTCCCTCCCTTCATCCGTTTCCTATAGCTTTGGTATTGGTATCCCACAAGTAATGGATGAACCCGTGGACTGGATACACCTTTATAAGAGAAAACAAAATTTATGCTTACCTGATAAATGTATTTCTCTTGTGGTGTATCCAGTCCACGGCCCGCCCTGTCATTTTAAGGCAGGTGTTTTTTATTTTTAAACTACATTCACCACTGCACCCTATAGTTTCTCCTTTTTTTCTTGCTTGTCTTCGGTCGAATGACTGGGGGTGGCAGTTAGGGGAGGAGCTATATAGACAGCTCTGCTGTGGGTGTCCTCTTGCAGCTTCCTGTTGGGAAGGAGAATATCCCACAATGAATGAACCCGTGGACTGGATACACCACAAGAGAAATAAATTTTGTTTTGTTTTTTAATTTATTTTTTAAAAGTATACTTTTGCTTATTTTTAAATAACATTGCGCTGATTTTCAGACTCCTAACCAAGCCCCAAAGTTTTTGTATACCTACTCCAGCTTGCTCCTGTTTGTGTAAAGAATATTTTAATATGCAGAGGAAGGGGGGGGGGGGGATTCTGCTTTTTTTGCACTTGCAGTGGGCGTTCTGGCTAATATTTTTAACAGTGCTAAACTGGGAGCTTCTAAGTAAGCTTTTAAACAGTTTTATACAGGATTCAGATCAGTATCTGTGCATTTTATTCTTTATAGTAGTGTCTATTACATGCAGTTATATGAAAATTTGTGTATACTGTCCCTATTAAACTTACTAAGAATTACATTTTGGAGCTTAATTTCCGTGTGGTAAACAGCTCACTATCCATGACAAAGTGCCCTTATGAGAGGAAATGCATCTGATGAGCTGTGTGTTTAGTGGGGGGTTTGTCCTTTACATTCATATACCCTTTTTAATGGAATAAAACATTTTATCATTGAAGATTAAATGTGTCCTGTTTGGAGGCCTGGGAACTTGTACCCTGAGGTCCAGAGCAGTCCAGCTGTGCTTGCACACCCTTCTACAAGTGCCACTAGAGACCTCCAAGGACTAGCGTTCCTGCTTTTGGGAGTGCTACTCAGCTAGTAGCCTTATCCACAGTGATGTACAGAAACTGTTGATAACGCCTAGGTGTCCAACTGTAGGGGGCGCTATAATATGGCTATTAGTGTGTTATGCATATAGAGAGTACAGGGTGTGTGGATCTATCAAGTGTAACAATCTGTAAGTGTGGTACAATACAGTTGAAATAAATGGGTGGTCACAGTGTGACCTGTATAATCAATATACATAAACATACAATACAAACAGGCGACTAAAATCCTCAGTCATAGATCACTCCAAAGTGTATAAACAACTTAGCTGAGTCTTTATAAGGTGTTATAAGACAAAGTCCAATAATCAGGATTGTCCTTGTACTTTCAGTAGTTAAGGTGACTCATCTGTATATGGCAATCCAAAGGTGGATAATGGAAATCAGTTGAATAATGGTGAGCAGCTCCTCTCATAGATATACAGCAAAAACCCAGGAATCTGTTCAAGGATCCCATCATCCTGCTGCAGGATCAGTGTAGCTGGGTCACTGTGATGCCCCAGCCTGTGTCAATTAGCACATTGGTGCTGCTTCGTTTGTGAGTATTATTTTATCACAAGATTTGATATTATATCAATCTTGCAGTGTTGCAATAGGAGGCGCCCTCTTTCTTTGTGATCCTTATCCACAGTGATTAAGTTCTGTAGTGAAAGAAGCTCTTTCCCTCCCATACAAACACCAGACAAAGCTTAATACAGTAGAGAGTAACTAATTTTAATGGTCAAGATACAGGGTTGTTATACAGTACACAGTGTAAAATGTAAACATGCAAAAGCCAATCACATACTGCCCCCTGCTCTCCCCATTGTGCCCAGATACGGCTGGGAGATAAGGTTTACCGGACATACAAATAACCCACACCCTTTTATGTCTGGTATCTTTTATGACTAAACACCTGCTTCTAGAAAAAAATAATATTTTCTCAAGCACTAGTTAAAGGGATAGGAAACTTGCATGATTCAGATAGAACATGTAATTTTAAGACACTTTTAAATTCACTTCTATTTTCAAATGTGCTTTGTTCTCTTAGTATCCCTTGTTAAAAATGAATATGCACATATCATACACTAGTGGGAGCTGATGCTAATTGGTGCCTGCACACATTTTTCTCTTGTGATTGGATAACTAGATGTGTTCAGCTAGCTGCCAGTAGTGCAATGCTGTCTCTTCAGCAATGGATGACAAGAGAATGAAGCAAATTGGATAATAGAAGTAAATTTGAAAGTTGTTAAAATTGTATGTTCTATCTGAATTATAAAAGAAAATTTTGGGGTTTAATATCCCTTTAAGCTCAGAAATGTTGCCTCAAAGTACAATTACCTATTTAGAACATGACAAGGATTTCTCTCCTGTATGATTTTTCTGATGAGCAATAAAATCGGATTTCCAGGTAAAATATTTCCCACATTGAGAACATGACAATCCTTTCTCTCCTGTATGATATTTCTGATGATAAACAAGATCTCCTTTCCAAACATAACTTTTACCACAAACAGAACATGAAAACGCTTTCTTTCCTGTGTGAGATTTCTGATGACTTTTTAGATTTGATTTCCTGTTAAAACATTTCCCACATTCAGAACATGAAAATGGTTTCTCTCCTGTATGAATCATCTGGTGATTACGAAAATCTGCTTCCCGAATAAAACATTTTTTACATTCAGAACATGAAAATGGTTTCTCTCCTGCATGAATAAGCAGGTGATTCTGAAAATCTGCTTTACGAATAAAACCTTTTCCACATTCAGAACATGAAAATGGTTTTTCTCCTGTATGAATTATCTGATGTGTAGTAAGAGTTGATTTCTGATTAAAACATTTCCCACAATAAGAACAAGAATATGCTTTCTCTCCATTATGAATGCTCTGGTGTTTAATAAGAGTTGATTTCTCTATAAAACATTTGCCACATTCAGAACATGAAAATGGTCTCTCTCCTGAATGGATTTTCTGATGATTAACAAGACTTGATTTCCTGGTAAAGCATTTTCCACATTCGGAACATACATTTCTCATGTGTCTTTTTTTACTTTGAAAACGACTGCAAGAAGCATCAGCATTCTGGCCATGTCTAGGATTATAATAATCTGTTAGAAGGAAAAACAATGTAAGTAATGTTATTTATCAATGTTGCACTTATATTTTTTTCAGACTATTTTAATGGTGTCTTTAAAGAGAGTAGGTTAAAACAATAAAACAATTATTGTTTTGAATTAGTGTCTAATAGCAAGGGATTGGGACTAGGTATGACCTCTAAACCTTTCCCCAGCCACCGTGAATAAAGAACCATTAAACTCAAAATGTAACAATACATATTTCATTATTAAAAGTATAAAACTAACTTATATATGATTCAACTGACCCATCAGACTTATACAATTTAAACCATTTTCTTTTTTTTTCTTCTTATTTCCTGACTGACCCTTCTACTTAGCTACACTGGTTTAATTGTAACATTGATTTTAAAAGGACAGGAAACCCAATATGTTTTCTTTCATGGTTCAGATACAGCATACAATTTTAAACAACTTTCAAATGTACTCCTATTATCTAATTTGCACCACGTTTAAGGTATCCTTTGTTGAAAAGCATAGCTAGGTGGCTGCACACATAACTGAGTAATGAAGCTGTTATATGTAACATTTGCTTGCTGTAAATATATATGTAAAATGTAAATAGAGCAGTAAATATACACAGAAGTGGTTTAATCTGTTGAGTGTCTACACAGGAATGAACTGAGCTTTACCTCTGGTTCCGCCACACATGTCCCAAGAAATGGAGCTAAAAGAGCAAAGAGATGCAGACTCTGGTAAAAAGTAACTATGCCAAAGGGGAAAGGCATGGCTGTTCAGGGAGCAAGACTGATGAATTTGTAAAGGTCCCAGAGCCCATTTTATAAGCATTGCAAGCTCTTGGGTTAATCTAGCCCTTACTTTTTACAGGTTTGCTTCTGGTTATAATCGTAGTTAAAAATTAAAGAACAGAGCACACAATGTAGGGGGTGTACCCCAGGTTTTAGTGCAGAGGCCTGTGGTGTTAAATACAGTATTCAGCAATATTACAAATTGAAATTTAGGAAAAGTGTGCCTTTATTTACTCAATACAAACATTTGCAACAGAATAAACAGAATAAAGCAAAATAATAGAGGAAGTAGCAAATAACTTATCTAAAATAAAAAATTGCAAACACATGTACACCTTTACCTGTAACCTGCATCCTTCAGACACAACGAACATGAACACTAACTTGTAACCTGCGCCCTTAAGATACAAAACCTGCACACTCACCTGAACAGATAATGTCACTGGTTTCCTCATTTGAGGCTCCCAACTGATACCTCACACACAGATCTTCTGTTATCTCAACTTTCACTATATCAGGGTTATCTTCATCTGTACAAATAAAGCAGATTCAGTTTTTATATCACATGATCTAGTTTTTATAACTTTACCATAAAAAAAAAAACTTTGTTTATTTCCCAGACAGACTATAGCACCGAAACCCCACACTCTGGAATGTTTGCTCTGTTCCTTAACTTTTTAGATCCGCTTTATTTTGTTATCTGCGCTTATAAACCAGACAGTAAACTACAAGGGAGAGCAGTAAGTAACTGTGCGCACAGCCTTGGCAGACTCTCACGTGTTACTACTCACCGGCAGGGAGGGACCAATGTATTTCAGTCTGATGACTATTCATGTCATCTGTCTCATCCTCTTCCTTCACATTTAATAGCCCAGTGACCGGGTTATTACCTGGTGGTACACAGATGAATTATTTATAGAAAATCTTAAAATATTTTGTCTCTTAAAGGGACAGTAAAGTAAAAAAAAAATCTTTCATGATTTAAATAGGGCATGTAATTTTAAACAACTTTCCAATTTACTTTTATTACCAATTTTGCTTTGTTCTCTTGGTATTCTTAGTTGAAAGCTAAATCTAGGAGGTTCATGTGCTAATTTCTTAGACCTTGAAGACTGCCTCTAATCTGAAAGCATTTTGACAGTTTTTCACCACTAGAGGGCGTTAGCTCATGTGTTTCATATAGATAACATTGAGCTCAGGCACGTGAAGCTCCTAGGAGTCAGCGCTGATTGGCTAAAAATGCAAGTCTGTCAAAAGAATTGAAATAAGGGGGCAGTTTGCAGAGGCATAGATACAAGGTAATCACAGAGGTAAGAATTAGTGTATTTATATAACTGTGTTGGTTATGCAAAATTGGGGAATGGGTAATAAAGGGATTATCTACCTTTTTAAACAACAAACATTCTGGTGTTTACTGTCCCTTTAGTTATATGTTTTTAGGGAACTACACTGTTAAATTGTCATAATCTCTGAAAAAAAAAAATATTTTTTGTTGTTGTTGACAGAACAAGTGAAATAACCATCACAATAGAATTGGTTTTACTTTAATTTTACAAACAAAAATACTAAATTTATATTTTTAAAGAGACACACACCTCACTATACTACCTAATCTGAATTTAAAGGGTGCTGATTTATAACCATAAACAAGGCAGGTGATCAATAAATACAGGTGCACTACCTTTAGTCACCCTAAATTTTGAACGTGTTTTGGGACAATGGAAGTTGCCTTTGGTGCTTGCAAAAAAAGAATCAATGCCTGAGAGGAACAGAATATAACCTACTCAAAGGGACATTATACACTAGATTTTCCTCTGCATAAATGTTTTGTAGAATATCCATTTATATAGCCCATACAGGGTTTTTTTCTTCTTCTAAAAATGTATAGTTTTGCTAATTTGCAAATATTTTTATTGAATTTTCCAAGAAGTAAAACAATAATACAACGCATGATGTTATCAATTTATACATGGTAACATAGATTTTGTTCTTTTGTAAACATATGTATTTCAATCTTCAATATCATAACATAGTCCAAATGTATTCAGGGTGATAAGTCATATATATATATTTTTGTTTTAATTTGTTTTTATTGAGGTTGTACAAATATATAATAATAGACAAGAGTTCAATAGCATATACAGTGGGTATATCACACATTGTTTTGCCGTTACACACAAGACAGCAAGTAGAAGACTACAAGATACAAGACTGTTCGTATACAGAAGTTCAATAAATCTCTATCAATTATGCTACTACTGAACCAAATAAGTGGAACCTCATTTTACTATTATAAATGGGATAAATGCACCTCTAATACTTCAAAGGGCCACTCATGGGCCTATATATTCTTAATGGTTTAGAGGAGATGCTCTAATGTTAAATATGGTCACTCTTGAACCTTGGAATTTAGTTGAAAGAATATAGCAGGATTAATAAAATATAAATTGTGAAGGGAACAGGGCGCAGGTCTTTAAGACTTTTGATAGAGAGAGAGCTGTGAGTGTTCAAGGTTGGGGGAGATATTAAGGTAATACTTAGGTGAGACCAAGTCAGGAGGTGACCATCAGGGATATATGAGCTATTATAGCTAGTTATACCTCAGGATGTATAAGCTCATACCATAATAGATCCTCAGTGCCGCCATTAGCAATGTATATACTTAGTGAACATAGTTTGGAGCTTCGGAAAAGCCTGTAACAATATGTATTACTTAGCATGCCACGCCGCACTACCTCGGGCCGCTGGCAGCGCGGGAGAATGCCGGGCAATTTTAGGATATTTATTCAAAACCGTGAGGACTGTATTCTAATTATTCATGGCAATGGGGGTTTACTTAAATACACCTTACGATATCGAGGGCATGCCTCTAAGAAAAGTAGAATAAAATGGATCTCTATAAATTCACAGTTAGATTCCTCTAATCTATAGTATATATGTAAGAGATAAACATACTCAGATATAGTTTTAAACAACTAGCTATATATACATTGAACCCCATTTTGTGCTAACAGAGTTTTTGCATTAATGCAGAATAATATTGCAGAATTAGCGCTGCGGAATCTGTTGGCGCTCTACAAATAACCGATAATAATAATAAAAAGATTAGGACTAGGCATAATTTGTAAACACTGGCCTGCATACAAAAACTTTGGGATAATTAAGGGGTGGAGGTTTGCTGTATAAAGCACAAATTTACAACATTTTAATGATAAAATTGAAGCCTCTTATAGAGATAAACAACTATAGTCACAACCTAGTTATATACTGTAAACAAGTATAAAAAAACTTTGAAGAAGGTGGAGGATGAGCTTAAGTTATATGGTAATAAAAGAACCTTTGGTATTTCAACATGAGGGTCTCAATTTAAAGTTATCTGAAGGTATAAGGTGAAGTCTATTCAGCATCAGGCTGGATAGTTAAAACCTCATGCCCTTTATCGGTATTATCCAATTCCCAGTCTGATGCGTTTTAATAAGGTGTCTAACTGATATATCAGACTTGCTGTAACTCCCGTGTTGTTATTTTGTGAGGAATATCCCTTGGTATAGGGGTCTCTTGAGACAATTAAGTCCTTGATCTTTAATATATAGGGAGGCCTACCCATCAACGGCAGTCCAAAATCGTTGCTCTCAGTATTAATCTTTACAGACTGCGAGGTCTCTCCACAGCCTGCCAAGACCAGGGGTTGAAGATGTGAACCTATACCTGGCTTCTTTGGGACTAAACTCGATCCCTCTTGCATGCTAGGCAATTCAGTTACCTTCCTATCAGGATCATTAGAGCCCTGCAGTAAGTCGCGGCGATGCGGTTAGGCCAGATGCAGGACTCGGAGACTGTCGAGTGGAAAGATGTTCCAGATTCGTCGGCTGTTCCAAACTAAGGCGTTCTGCGTCTGATGGGAGAAATCGCTCAGTAGGCTCCACAGAGGAAGCAGCATGGTGACCTATCGCTGTGAAGAGTAAAGAGCTGAGATCTCTTTCAAGCTGTTTGTAGCTTTGTGTAATCGCGCTCTGTATTGCGTACTCCCATGCTTCCACAGCCTCCATAATTTCCGTATTGTGCCCTATTTGGCTCTTTCTCCTCCAATCTTAATGCAATCTGCTATGCGATGTCCTGAATAGCACCCAACTGGGAAACAGACCTAGAGCACTTCAGTTACTCCGTTAATAGAAGTGTTTAGCGGTTCCCTCTACTTATATATATATAAAAAAAGGTAGAGCAACACTTTTTACTGCTTATAACCCAGGATCGTTCAAATATGCAGCAGTCCTAGCAGCGTAGGTAAACAGAAGCACGACACAGGCCTCACTGCCTGTAGTGCTATAATTATACCTGTGTATCAGCACACACAGCTTGTCTATGTGACTCACACCCAGTACTACTGCAGCTGTAGTGCTATAATTATACCTGTGTATCAGCACACACAGCTTGTCTATGTGACTCACACCCAGTACTACTGCAGCTGTAGTGCTATAATTATACCTGTGTATCAGCACACACAACTTGTCTATGTGACTCAGACCCAGTACTACTGCAGCTGTAGTGCTATAATTATACCTGTGTATCAGCACACACAGCTTGTCTATGTGACTCAGACCCAGTACTACTGCAGCTGTAGTGCTATAATTATACCTGTGTATAAGCACACACAGCTTGTCTATGTGACTCACACCCAGTACTACTGCAGCTGTAGTGCTATAATTATACCTGTGTATCAGCACACACAGCTTGTCTATGTGACACAGACCCAGTACTACTGCAGCTGTAGTGCTATAATTATACCTGTGTATCAGCACACACAGCTTGTCTATGTGACTCAGACCCAGTACTACAGCAGCTGTAGTGCTATAATTATATTGTGTATAAGCACACACAGCTTGTCTATGTGACACAGACCCAGTACTACTGCAGCTGTAGTGCTATAATTATACCTGTGTATCAGCACACACAGCTTGTCTATGTGACTCAGACCCAGTACTACTGCAGCTGTAGTGCTATAATTATACCTGTGTATCAGCACACACAGCTTGTCTATGTGACACAGACCCAGTACTACTGCAGCTGTAGTGCTATAATTATACCTGTGTATCAGCACACACAGCTTGTCTATGTGACTCAGACCCAGTACTACTGCAGCTGTAGTGCTATAATTATACTGTGTATTAGCACACACAGCTTGTCTATGTGACTCACACCCAGAACTTCTGCAGCTGTAGCGCTATAATTATACTGTGTATCAGCACACACAGCTTGTCTATGTGACTCACACCCAGTACTACTGCAGCTGTAGTGCTATAATTATACCTGTGTATCAGCACACACAGCTGTGACTCACACCCAGTAATACTGCAGCTGTAGTGCTATAATTATACCTGTGTATCAGCACACACAGCTTGTCTATGTGACTCAGACCCAGTACTACTGCAGCTGTAGTGCTATAATTATACCTGTGTATCAGCACACACAGCTTGTCTATGTGACTCACACCCAGTACTACTGCAGCTGTAGTGCTATAATTATATCTGTGTATCAGCACACACAACTTGTTTATGTGACTCAGACCCAGTATTACTGCAGCTGTAGTGATATAATTATACCTGTGTATCAGCACACACAGCTTGTCTATGTGACTCAGACCCAGTACTACTGCAGCTGTAGTGCTATAATTATACCTGTGTATCAGCACACACAGCTTGTCTATGTGACTCACACCCAGTAATACTGCAGCTGTAGTGCTATAATTATACCTGTGTATCAGCACACACAACTTGTCTATGTGACTCAGACCCAGTATTACTGCAGCTGTAGTGCTATAATTATACCTGTGTATCAGCACACACAGCTTGTCTACGTGACTCAGACCCAGTACTACTGCAGCTGTAGTGCTATAATTATACCTGTGTATCAGCACACACAGCTTGTCTATGTGACTCACACCCAGAACTACTGCAGCTGTAGTGCTATAATTATACTGTGTATCAGCACACACAGATTGTCTATGTGACTCACACCCAGTACTACTGCAGCTGTAGTGCTATAATTATACCTGTGTATCAGCACACACAGCTTGTCTATGTGACTCACACCCAGTAATACTGCAGCTGTAGTGCTATAATTATACCTGTGTATCAGCACACACAGCTTGTCTATGTGACTCACACCCAGTACTACTGCAGCTGTAGTGTTATAATTATACCTGTGTATCAGCACACACAGCTTGTCTATGTGACTCAGACCCAGTACTACTGCAGCTGTAGTGCTATAATTATACCTGTGTATCAGCACACACAGCTTGTCTATGTGACTCACACCCAGTACTACTGCAGCTGTAGTGCTATAATTATACCTGTGTATCAGCACACACATCTTGTCTATGTGACACAGACCCAGTACTACTGCAGCTGTAGTGCTATAATTATACCTGTGTATCAGCACACACATCTTGTCTATGTGACTCACACCCAGTACTACTGCAGCTGTAGAGCTATAATTATACCTGTGTATCAGCACACACAGCTTGTCTATGTGACTCACACCCAGTACTACTGCAGCTGTAGTGCTATAATTATACCTGTGTATCAGCACACACAACTTGTCTATGTGACTCAGACCCAGTATTACTGCAGCTGTAGTGCTATAATTATACCTGTGTATCAGCACACACATCTTGTCTATGTGACACACACCCAGTACTACTGCAGCTGTAGTGCTATAATTATACTGTGTATCAGCACACACAGCTTGTCTATGTGACACAGACCCAGTACTACTGCAGCTGTAGTGCTATAATTATAACTGTGTATCAGCACACACAGCTGGTCTATGTGACACAGACCCAGTACTACTGCAGCTGTAGTGCTATAATTATACCTGTGTATCAGCACACACAGCTTGTGTATGTGACACAGACCCAGTACTACTGCAGCTGTAGTGCTATAATTATACTGTGTATCAGCACACACAGCTTGTCTATATGAATCAGACCCAGTACTACTGCAGCTGTAGTGCTATAATTATACCTGTGTATCAGCACACACAGCTTGTCTATGTGACTCAGACCCAGTACTACTGCAGCTGTAGTGCTATAATTATACTGTGTATCAGCACACACAGCTTGTCTATGTGACACAGACCCAGTATTACTGCAGCTGTAGTGCTATAATTATACTGTGTATCAGCACACACAGCTTGTCTATGTGACTCACACCCAGTACTACTGCAGCTGTAGTGCTATAATTATACTGTGTATCAGCACACACAGCCTGTCTATGTGACACACACCCAGTACTACTGCAGCTGTAGTGCTATAATTATACCTGTGTATCAGCACACACAGCTTGTCTATGCGACACAGACCCAGTATTACTGCAGCTGTAGTGCTATAATTATACCTGTGTATCAGCACACACAGCTTGTCTATGTGACACACACCCAGTACTACTGCAGCTGTAGTGCTATAATTATACCTGTGTAGATGCTCATAGACCGTTATGAGCACAGGTGCATTTAAACCAATAACCTTAGTACCATTGGTCAGAAATGTGTCACATGATAGTATCACAACTTTTCAAGGTAATTAATTACTTAACCCATTACTTTATACAAAATATAGGATACATATTATAATGTGATACAATCACAAATTGTACACATGTACTGAGCTTGAAACAATTTGAAACCAAAGTAAATGAAGGTAAACGAGTATTAGATTTCCTCAATATGTGCAGTTGCGCTATTTACCAGACAATTCACATAAAAGTGCTTATGTTGGAACTAGCTCCTTTATTCCTCCCCCTCCTTCTCTTATTACAGAATCTTCCCTTTCATTAATATGCGCTAATCACCTGTATCAGTATTTTCAGGAACTTCATCCTCCTCAATCGTCCCCTGATCACACACATACGGTTCTCCTCTGTGCTTAACCGCTGAGCTATCTGAAGGCGTCACATCCATATGGCCTGTACAATGAGAATACACATGTGTAAGTTGTTTTTGTACAATACATGCCTGAGACACAACATATGTGCACACTCACTGGTAACCTGTGTACTTCACATACAACAAATATTCACAATTGCATGTCCCTCACACACCCAACATAGATACACACTCACCAATAAACTCATGCCTCAGAAACAACATATATGCACACTAATCTGTAACCAATGTTCCCTCTAGTTTTTTTCCTTTTGTGCCATTAATATTTTCCTTGTGAGGTCTCGATATGGCTTAACCCCTTCGTGACCAGACCACTTTTGTTGACCGTCTGGGACCAAGGCTATTTTTACATTTATGCGGTGTTTGTGTTTAGCTGTAATTTTCCTTTTACTCATTTACTGTACCCACACATATTATATACAGTTTTTCTCGCCATTAAATGGACTTTCTAAAGATACCATTATTTTCATCATCTTATAATTTACTATAATTTTTTTTATAAAATATGATGAAAAATTTAAAAAAAACACACTTTTTCTAACTTTGACCCCCAAAATCTGTTACACATCTACAACCACCAAAAAACACAATTTATGCTTACCTGATAAATTTATTTCTCTTGTGGTGTATCCAGTCCACGGATCATCCATTACTTGTGGGATATTCTCCTTCCCAACAGGAAGTTGCAAGAGGACACCCACAGCAGAGCTGCTATATAGCTCCTCCCCTAACTGCCATATCCAGTCATTCGACCGAAACAAGCCGAGAAAGGAGAAACCATAGGGTGCAGTGGTGACTGTAGTTTAAACTAAAATTTTGACCTGCCTTAAAATGACAGGGCGGGCCGTGGACTGGATACACCACAAGAGAAATAAATTTATCAGGTAAGCATAAATTGTGTTTTCTCTTGTAAGGTGTATCCAGTCCACGGATCATCCATTACTTGTGGGATACCAATACCAAAGCTAAAGTACACGGATGAAGGGAGGGACAAGGCAGGTACTTAAACGGAAGGTACCACTGCCTGTAAAACCTTTCTCCCAAAAATAGCCTCCGAAGAAGCAAAAGTATCAAATTTGTAGAATTTGGAAAAAGTATGAAGCGAAGACCAAGTCGCCGCCTTGCAAATCTGGTCAACAGAAGCCTCATTTTTAAAGGCCCAAGTGGAAGCCACAGCTCTAGTAGAATGAGCTATAATCCTTTCAGGAGGCTGCTGTCCAGCAGTCTCATAGGCTAAGCGGATTATGCTTCTTAGCCAAAAAGAAAGAGAGGTTGCCGAAGCCTTTTGACCTCTTCTCTGTCCAGAGTAAACAACAAACAAAGCAGATGTTTGACGAAAATCTTTAGTAGCCTGTAAGTAAAACTTTAAAGCACGAACCACGTCCAGATTATGTAAAAGACGTTCCTTCTTTGAAGAAGGATTAGGACATGATAGAACAACAATCTCTTGATTGATATTCTTAGTAGATACCACCTTAGGCAAAAACCCAGGTTTTGCTTGCAGAACTACCTTATCTGCATGGAAAATCAGATAAGGAGAATCACATTGTAAAGCAGATAACTCTGAGACTCTACGAGCCGAGGAAATAGCCATCAAAAAAAGAACTTTCCAAGATAAAAGCTTGATATCTATGGAATGAAGAGGTTCAAACGGAACCCCTTGAAGAACTTTAAGAACCAAATTTAAGCTCCATGGGGGAGCAACAGGTTTAAACACAGGCTTGATTCTAACCAACGCCTGACAAAACGCCTGAACGTCTGGAACATCCGCCAGACGCTTGTGCAAAAGAATAGACAGTGCAGAGATCTGTCCCTTCAAAGAACTAGCAGATAATCCTTTCTCCAAACCCTCTTGGAGAAAAGATAATATCCTGGGAATCCTAACCTTACTCCATGAGTAACTCTTGGATTCACACCAATAAAGATATTTACGCCATATCTTATGGTAGATTTTCCTGGTAACAGGTTTTCGTGCCTGTATTAAGGTATCAATGACAGACTCGGAGACGCCACGCTTTGATAAAATCAAGCGTTCAATCTCCATGCAATCAGTCTCAGAGAAATTAGATTTGAATGATTGAAAGGACCTTGAAGTAGAAGGTCTCGTCTCAAAGGCAGAGTCCAAGGTGGAAAGGATGACATGTCCACTAGGTCTGCATACCAGGTCCTGCGTGGCCACGCAGGCGCTATCAAAATCACTGATGCTCTCTCCTGCTTGATTTTGGCAATCAGTCGAGGGAGCCGAGGAAACGGTGCAAACACCTCCGGATGGAGTTCCCACTCCCCCGGATGAAAAGTCTGAAGACTTAGAAAATCCGCCTCCCAGTTCTCTACACCTGGGATATGGATCGCTGATAGGTGGCAAGAGTGTTTCTCTGCCCAGCGAATTATTTTGGAGACTTCTAACATCGCTAAGGAACTCCTTGTTCCCCCTTGATGGTTGATGTAAGCCACAGTCGTGATGTTGTCCGACTGAAATCTGATGAACCTCAGGGTTGTTAACTGAGGCCAAGCCTGAAGAGCATTGAATATTGCCCTCAATTCCAGAATATTTATTGGGAGGAGTTTCTCCTCCTGAGTCCAAGATCCCTGAGCCTTCAGGGAGTTCCAGACTGCACCCCAACCTAGAAGGCTGGCATCTGTCGTTACAATTGTCCAATCTGGCCTGCGAAAGGTCATACCTTTGGACAGATGGACCCGAGATAGCCACCAGAGAAGAGAATCTCTGGTCTCTTGATCCAGATTTAGTAGAGGGGACAAATCTGTGTAATCACCATTCCACTGACTGAGCATGCATAGTTGCAGCGGTCTGAGATGTAGGCGCGCAAACGGAACTATGTCCATTGCCGCTACCATTAAGCCGATTACCTCCATGCACTGAGCCACCGAAGGGCGCGGAATAGAATGGAGAACACGGCAAGAATTTAGAAGTTGTGATAACCTGGACTCCGTCAGGTAAATTTTCATTTCTACAGAATCTATCAGAGTCCCTAGGAAGGAGACTCTTGTGAGTGGGGACAGAGAACTCTTTTCCTCGTTCACTTTCCACCCGTGCGACCTCAGAAATGCCAGAACTATGTCCGTATGGGACTTGGCAATTTGGAAATTTGATGCCTGTATCAGGATGTCGTTTAGATAAGGGGCCACTGCTATGCCCCGCGGCCTTAGGACCGCCAGAAGTGACCTCAGAACCTTTGTAAAAATTCTTGGGGCTGTAGCTAACCCGAAGGGAAGAGCCACAAACTGGTAATGCCTGTCCAGAAAGGCAAACCTTAGGAATCGATGATGACCTTTGTGTATCGGAATGTGAAGGTAAGCATCCTTTAGATCCACCGTAGTCATATATTGACCCTCCTGGATCATAGGTAGGATGGTCCGAATAGTTTCCATTTTGAATGATGGAACTCTGAGGAATTTGTTTAAGATCTTTAGATCCAAGATTGGTCTGAAGGTTCCCTCTTTTTTGGGAACCACAAACAGATTTGAGTAAAATCCCTGTCCCTGTTCCTCCTTTGGAACTGGATGGATCACTCCCATAACTAGGAGGTCTTGCACACAGTGTAAGAATGCCTCTTCCTTTATCTGGTTGACAGATAATCGTGAAAGGTGAAATCTCCCTTGTGGAGGAGAAGCCTTGAAGTCCAGAAGATACCCCTGAGATATAATCTCCAACGCCCAGGGATCCTGAACATCTCTTGCCCACGCCTGAGCGAAGAGAGAAAGTCTGCCCCCTACTAGATCCGTTACCGGATAGGGGGCCATTCCTTCATGCTGTCTTAGAGGCAGCAGCTGGCTTTTTGGCCTGCTTGCCTTTGTTCCAGGACTGGTTAGGTTTCCAGGCCGTCTTGGACTGAGCAAAAGTTCCCTCTTGTTTTGTAGCAGAGGAAGTTGATGCTGCACTTGCCTTGAAGTTTCGAAAGGCACGAAAATTAGACTGTTTGGCCCTTGATTTGGACCTGTCCTGAGGAAGGGCATGACCTTTACCTCCAGTAATGTCAGCAATAATTTCCTTCAAACCAGGCCCGAATAGGGTCTGCCCCTTAGACTTTGAAGTCATGTCAGCTGACCAAGATTTGAGCCATAGCGCCCTACGCGCCTGGATGGCAAATCCAGAATTCTTAGCCGTTAGTTCAGTCAAATGAACAATGGCATCAGAAACAAAAGAATTAGCTAGCTTAAGTGCTCTAAGCTTGTTAAGTATGTCCTCCAAAGGAGTCGTTGTCTGTAAAGCCTCTTCCAGAGACTCAAACCAGAACGCCGCAGCAGCAGTGACAGGAGCAATGCATGCAAGGGGCTGCAGGATAAAACGTTGTTGAATAAACATTTTCTTAAGGTAACCCTCTAATTTTTTATCCATAGGATCTGAAAAAGCACAACTGTCCTCGACAGGGATAGTAGTACGCTTTGCTAAAGTAGAAACTGCTCCCTCCACCTTAGGGACCGTTTGCCATAAGTCCCGTGTGGTGGCGTCTATGGGAAACATTTTTCTAAAAATAGGAGGGGGGGAAAACGGCACACCGGGTCTATCCCACTCTTTATTAATAATTTCTGTAAACCTTTTAGGTATTGGAAAAACCTCAGTACACACCGGCACTGCAAAGTATTTATCCAGTCTACACAATTTCTCTGGCACTGCAATTGTCACAGTCATTCAGAGCAGCTAAAACCTCCCTAAGCAAAACACGGAGGTTCTCAAGCTTAAATTTGAAAGTAGAAACATCAGAATCAGGTTTCCCTGAGTCAGAGATATCACCCACAGACTGAAGCTCTCCTTCCTCAGCTTCTGCATATTGTGAGGCAGTATCAGACATGGCTCTTAAAGCGTCTGTATGCTCTGTATTACTCCTAACACCAGAGTTATCACGCTTTCCTCTAAATTCAGGTAGTCTGGCTAATACCGCTGACAGTGTATTATCCATGACTGCCGCCATGTCTTGTAAAGTAATCGCTATGGGCATCCTTGATGTACTTGGCGCCATTTGAGCGTGAGTCCCTTGAGCGTGAGTCAAAGGGTCTGACACGTGGGGAGAGTTAGTCGGCATAACTTCCCCCTCGTCAGAATCCTCTGGTGATAAATTTTTTAAAGATAAAAGCTGATCTTTATTGTTTAAAGTGAAATCAATACATTTAGTACACATTCTCATATGGGGTTCCACCATGGCTTTTAAACATAATGAACAAGGAGTTTCCTCTATGTCAGACATGTTTATACAGACTAGCAATGAGACTAGCAAGCTTGGAAAACACTTTAAATCAAGTTAACAAGCAAATATAAAAAACGGTACTGTGCCTTTAAGAGAAACAAATTTTGTCAAAATTTGAAAAACAGTGAAAAAAGGCAGTAATTCAAACGAAATTTTTACAGTGTATGTAATAGGTTAGCAGAGCATTGCACCCACTTGCAAATGGATGATTAACCCCTTAATGCAAAAAACGGATAAAAAAAACGAATTAAACGTTTTTTAAACAGTCACAACAACTGCCACCGCTCAGCTGTGGCCCTACCTTCCTCAATAAACGACTTTTGAAGCCTTTAGAGCCCTTCAGAGATGTCCTATAGCATGCAGGGGACTGCTGAGGGAAGCTGAATGTCTCTGTCTGTAATTTTAACTACGCAAAAAAGCGCTAAAATAGGCCTCTCCCACTCATACTACAACAGTGGAAAGCCTCAGGAAACTGTTTCTAGGCAAAAATCAAGCCAGCCATGTGGAAAAAACTAGGCCCCAATAAGTTTTATCACCAAAGCATATATAAAAACGATTAAACATGCCAGCAAACGTTTTATATTGCACATTTATAAGAGTATATATCTCTGATAGTAAGCCTGATACTAGTCGCTATTAAATCACTGTATTTAGGCTTAACTTACATTAATCCGGTATCAGCAGCATTTTCTAGCAATTCCATCCCTAGAAAAACTAAAAATTGCACATACCTCATTGCAGGATAACCTGCACGCCATTCTCCCTCTGAAGTTACCTCACTCCTCAGACATATGTGAGAACAGCAGTGGATCTTAGTTACTTCTGCTAAGATCATAGAAAACGCAGGCAGATTCTTCTTCTAAATGCTGCCTGAGATAAAATAGTACAACTCCGGTACCATTTAAAAATAATAAACTTTTGATTGAAGACAAAACTAACTATATTTCACCACTTTCCTCTTACTACCTCCATCTTTGTTGAGAGCTGCAAGAGAATGACTGGATATGGCAGTTAGGGGAGGAGCTATATAGCAGCTATGCTGTGGGTGTCCTCTTGCAACTTCCTGTTGGGAAGGAGAATATCCCACAAGTAATGGATGATCCGTGGACTGGATACACCTTACAAGAGAAACACCCATTCTAAATAGTTTCTAAATTTTGTCCTGTGTTTAGAAATACCCAATGTTTACGTGTTCTTTGCTTTTTTTCGAAAGTTATAGGGCAATAAATACAAGTAGCACTTTGCTATTTCCAAACCATTTTTTCTCCTCAAAATTAGCGATAGTTACATTGGAACACTGATGTCTGTCAGGAATCCCTGAATAACCCTTCACATGTATATATATATTTTTTTAGTAGACAACCCAAAGTATTGATCTAGGCCCATTTTGGTATATTTCATGCCATCATTTCACCGCCAAATGCGATCAAATAAAAAAAATCGTTCTTTTTTTCACAAACTTTTTCACAAACTTTAGGTTTCTCACTGAAATTATTTACAAACAGCTTGTGCAATTATGGCACAAATGGTTGTAAATGCTTCTCTGGGATCCCCTTTGTTCACAAATAGCAGACATATATGACTTTGGCATTGTTTTTTGGTAATTAGAAGGCCGCTAAATGCCGCTGCGCACCACATGCGTATTATGCCCAGCAGTGAAGGGGTTAATAAGGGAGCTCGTAGGGTTAATTTTAGATTTAGTGTAGTGTAGTGGACAATCCAAAGTATTGATCTAGGCCCATTTTGGTATATTTCATGCCACCATTTCACCGCTAAATGCCTTCAAATAAAAAAAATGTTCACTTTTTCACAAACTTTCACACTGAAATTATTTACAAACATCTTGTGCAATTATGGCACAAATGGTTGTAAATGCTTCTCTGGGATCCCCTTTGTTCAGAAATAGCAGATATATATATGGCTTTAGCATAGCTTTTTGGTGATTAGAAGGCTGCTAAATGCCGCTCACACCACACTTGTATTATGCTCAGCAGTGACCGGGTTAATTGGGTAGCTTGTAGGGAGCGTAAAGGGTTCATTTTAGCTATTTTCCCTCCCCCACCCCACAATTGTCCCCGCCATCTTAAGTACTGGCAGAAAGTCTGCCAGTATATAAAAAAAAAAGTTTGTGTTTTTTTTTTTTTTTTTTAAATTTATATACTTTCTGCAGTGTAGGATCCCCCCTTACCATCCAACCTCCCTGAGCCCCCCCAAACAGCTTTCTAAACCCTTCCCCCTCTCATTATTTGGTGCCATCTTGGGTACTGGCAGCTGTAGTGTAGCTTCCCCCTCAATACCCCCCACCCCGCCCACTCCCGCACGCACCAGGGACTGATCCGACACTGCTGACCGGAAGTTAGCCAGCGAAGGGCCGCCTCCCTGCAGATGCTCCCACCCACCAATGATCGGCACCATCGCTGGCCGATGCAGAGAGGGCCACAGAGTGGCTCTCTCTGCATCGGTGTGCCAAAAAAGGTATTGCAATATCGAGCCATCACGGCAATACCTTGAAAGCGGCTGGAAGTGAACAGGATCGCTTCCAGCCGCTTGAAACCCCTGAGGACGTGCCAGGAACGTCCTTGGTCGTTAAGGGTATTTTTTTGTAGGACGTTCCTGGCACGTCCTTGGTTGTGAAGGGGTTAAAATGACATTAAACCCAAAATTGTCTTTCATGATTCAGATAGAGAATCCAGTTTTAAACAACATCCCAATTTACTTCTATTATCTAATTTGCTTCATTCTTTAGATATCCTTTGCTGCAAAATCGCAATGCACATGGTTGAGCCAATCACACGATGCATCTATGTGCAGCCACCAATCAAGTGCTACTGAGCCTATCTAGATATGCCTTTCAGCAAAGGATATCAAGAGAATTAAGCAGATTAGATAATAGAAGTAAATTAGAAAGATGTTTAAAAAACATAATTTATGTAAGAACTTACCTGATAAATTCATTTCTTTCATATTGGCAAGAGTCCATGAGCTAGTGACGTATGGGATATACATTCCTACCAGGAGGGACAAAGTTTCCCAAACCTCAAAATGCCTATAAATTACACCCCTCACCACACCCACAATTCAGTTTAACGAATAGCCAAGAAGTGGGGTGATAAGAAAGGAGCGAAAGCATCAACAAGGAATTGGAATAATTGTGCTTTATAAAAAAATCATAACCACCACAAAAAAGGGTGGGTCTCATGGACTCTTGCCAATATGAAAGAAATAAATTTATCAGGTAAGTTCTTACATAAATTATGTTTTCTTTCATGTAATTGGCAAGAGTCCATGAGCTAGTGACGTAAGGGATAGCAAATACTCAAGATGTGGAACTCCACGCAAGAGTCACTAGAGAGGGAGGGATAAAATAAAGACAGCCAATTCCTCTGAAAAAACAATCCACAACCCAAATCAAAAGTTTTAATCTTTATAATGAAAAAAACTGAAATTATAAGCAGAAGAATCAGACTGAAACAGCTGCCTGAAGTACTTTTCTACCAAAAACTGCTTCTGAAGAAGAAAAAACATCTAAATGGTAGAATTTAGTAAAAGTATGTAAAGAAGACCAAGTTGCTGCTTTGCAAATCTGATCAACAGAAGCTTCATTCTTAAAAGCCCAGGAAGTAGAAACTGACCTAGTAGAATGAGCCGTAATCCTTTGAGGCGGGGATTTACCCGACTCCACATAAGCATG
This sequence comes from Bombina bombina, assembly GCF_027579735.1. Lineage (NCBI taxonomy): Eukaryota > Metazoa > Chordata > Amphibia > Anura > Bombinatoridae > Bombina > Bombina bombina. The sequence goes on along the minus strand of NC_069502.1, from coordinate 794,900,170 downwards.
ACGAATCAAAAGCTTTAACCAAGACGCCAAAGAAATGGCAGAAGCCTTCTGACCTTTCCTAAAACCAGAAAAGATAACAAATAGACTAGAAGTCTTTCTGAAATCTTAGTAGCTTCAACATAATATTTCAAAACTCTGACCACATCCAAAGAATGTAAGGATCTTTCCAAAGAATTCTTAGGATTTAGGACACAAGGAAGGAACAATAATTCCTCTATTAATGTTGTTAGAATTCACAACTTGAGGTAAAAATTTTAATAAAGACAGCAAAACCACCTTATCCTGATGAAAAATCAGAAAAGGAGACTCACAAGAAAGAGCAGATAATTCAAAAACTCTTCTAGCAGAAGAGATGGCCAAAAGGAACAATACTTTCCATGAAAGTAATTCAATGTCCAAAGAATGCATATGCTCAAACGGAAGAGCCTGTTAAGCCCTCAGAACCAAATTAAGACTCCAAGGAGGAGAAATTGGCTTAATGACAGGCTTGATACGAACCAAAGCCTGAACAAAACAATGAATATCAGAAAAATTAGCAATTTTTTCTCTGAAACAGCACAGAAAGAGCAGAGATTTGTCCTTTCAAGGAACTTGCAGACAAAACCTTATGAAGAAACTATAAAATCCTAGGAATTCTAAAAGAATGCCAAGAGAAATTATGAGAAGAGCATCATAAGATGTAAGTCTTCCAAACTCGATAATAAATCTTTCTAGACGCAGATTTACGAACCTGCAACATAGTATTAATCACTGAGTCAGAGAAACCTCTATGACTAAGCACTAAGCGTTTTAATTTCCATACCATCAAATTTAATAATTTGATTTCCTGAAGGAAAAAACGAATCTTAAGATATAAAGTCTGGCCTAAATGGAAGTGACCAAGGTTGGCAACTGGACATCCGAACAAGAACCATATACCAAAACCTGAGCGGTCATGCTGGAGCCACCAGCAGCACAAACTATTGCTCCATGATGATTTTGAAAAATCACTCTTAAAAAGAAGAACCAGAAGGAGCAAAAATATAGGCAGATTGATAACTCCAAGGAAGTGTCAATGCATACACTGTTTCCGCCTGAGGATCCCCGGACCTGAATAGGTACCTGGGAAGTTTTCTTGTTTAGATGAGATGCCATCAGAACTATTACTGGAAACCCTCACATCAGAACAATTTGAAAGAAAAAAAAAAAACACATCTGGATAAAGAGACCATTCTCCCGGATGTAAAGCTTGATTGACAGAGATAATCCGCTTCCCAATTGTCTCAACCTGGGATATGGACCGCAGAAATTAGACAGGAGCTGGATTTAGCCCAAGCAAGTATCCGAGATACTTCTTTCACAGTCTAAGAACTGAGAGTCCCACCCTGATGATTGACATACACCACAGTTGTGACATTGTCTGTCTGAAAAACAATAACGTCTCTCTCTTCAAAAAGAAGCCAAAACTGACGAACTCTGAGAATGCACGGAGTTCCAAAATATTGAATGGTAATCTCGCCTCCTGAGATTTCCAAACCCCTTGTGCTGACAGAGATCCCCAGACAGCCTCCCAACCTAAAAGACTCGCATCTGTAGTGATCAAGGTCCAGGTTGGATGAATCGAAGAGACCCGTAGAACTATATGATGGTGATCTAACCACCAAGTCAAAGATAGTTGAACATTGGAATTCAAAGATAATTAAAATGATATCCTAGAATCCCTGCACCATTAATGCAAAGGGAATTGAATCCAATGATGCAGGCATGAAACCTAAAACTTCCATGCATATAGCTACTGAAGGAAATAATAGAGACTGAAGGTTCCGACAAACTGAACCCAATATAATTGTCTCCTGTCTGCTAGACAAAGACATTGACACAATCTATCTGGAAACCTAAAAAAGGTGACCCTTGTCTGAGCAACCAAGGATCTTTTGATAAAAAGATCCTCCAACCATGTTTTAGAAGAAACAACAAAAGTTGAATCGTATGAGATTCTGCAGAACGAAAAGACTGAGCCAGTACCATGAGATTGTCCAAATAAGGAAACACTGAGAACCTTGAAAAGATTCTCAGAGCTGTCGCTAGACCAGAAGGAAAAGCAACAAATTGGTAATGCTTGTCAAAAAAAAGAGAATCTCAGAAAATGAAAATAATCTGAATGAAAACAGAAGAAGATATGCATCTATTGTATCTATTGTAAACAAATAATGCCCTTACTGACCAAAAAGGCAGAATAGACCATATAAACACCATTATGAAAGAAGGAACTCTTATATGACAAATCAAAAAGATTTTCTATCTTTGGGACAATGAATAGTTTTGAACAAAACCCCAAACCCTGTTCCTGAAATGGAACTGGTATGAATACCCCAGATAACTCCAGGTCTGAGCAGCGCCTTGAGACCCCAACGGGTCACCAGCCACGCCTCACAAGTACCCAACACATACAGGTCTGAAACATACTTCAGAAAAGTGTGAGCCTTTACTAGAATAGCTGGAATATGCTAGAGAGAAAAAAACTTCTCACAGGCGGTTTTACTCTGAATCCTATTCAGTACCCCAATCTAAGAAGTTTGGACCGAATTGAACCAAACAAATTTAAAAAAAGTCAAAACCTGCCCATTACCAGCTAAGCTGGAATAAAAAACCGCACCTACATGCAAATTTAGGGGGCTGACTTTGATCTTTTAAATAGCTTAAATTCATTCCATGTTGAAGAAAGCTTCCAATTATAAACATGTTACTTGGGGAAGAATTAGGATTCCGTTCCTTATTAAGAACAAACTAATATAAGCTTAAGATTTACTCTTAGAACTCAATCTTGAAGCAACAAAAAACTCCCTTCCCCAGAGTAACAGTTGGAAAAAATTGAATCCAATTGTGAACCAAATAATTGATTACATTGGAAAAAAAGAAATATGAATTTTAGAAATCAAATTAGCATTCCAAGATTAAGTCTCAAAGTTCTTCTAGCTAAAAATAGCTAAAGACATAGATTAAACCTCAATTGTGAAAATATCAAAAAAATGACGACACAAATTAAATTATTAGCATGTTGATCAACTTAACAATGCTAAAACAAATCATAATCCGATACTTGTTGCACTAAAGTATCCAACCAGAAAGTTGAAGCATTTGCAACATCAGCCAAATAAATTGCAGGCCTAAGAAAAGGACCTGAAATAAAATAATTTTCCTTAAATAAGATACAAGTTTCCCATCTGAAGGAAAAAAATAAATACTATTTTCTATAGGAATAGTAGTATGTTTAGCAAGAGTAGAGCTAGCCCCATTAACTTTGGGGAACTTCCTCAAAACTTTAAACTAACTGCCGGCAAAGGATACAATTTAAAAACCTTAAAGAAGGAATAAAAGAAGTCCCAGGCCTATTCCATTCCCTAGTATCATGAACTGGGAAAAAAACCTCTGAAGAAACCACAGGAGGTTAATGAGCAGAATTTAAATGTTAGCTAGTCTTAAATCAAAAGAACTAGACTCCTCAATATGCAATATAATCAACACCTTTTCAAAAACGAATGTACTCTATTTAAAAATAAAAAAGTAGATTTGTTAGTGTCAAATATCTGATGAAGTATATTCTAAATGAGAAAAAACATCATCAGAGAAGGATAATTCAGTATGTTGTCGGTCATTTAAAAATTCATCAACTAAATGAGAAGTTTAAAAAAGATCTATAAATTTTATTAGAAGGCGGGATGTTAGACAAAGCCTTTAGGATAGAATCAGAAAAACATTCTCATAGATTCCTAGGTATATCTTGTACATTAGATGTAAAAAGAATAGCAATAGATAATGCATAAATACTAATGGACTCTGCATGTAAAAGTTTATCATGATAACTTATTACAAACCATAGCTAAAGATAAAATTCATAACATTAAAATAAATTAACTTAGCTTTGGTAGGACTGATATCAGTCATCAGGAATCCAACAGTATTTTCTGATACAGGAACAGTTTTTGTAATATCTTGCAATATGTAATAGAAAAACAACATATAAAGCAAAATTATCAAATTCCTTAAATGACAGTTTCAAGAATGGGAAAAAATGCAAACAGAACAAGCCTCTAGAAACCAGAAGCAACTAAAAAGTGAGACTTAAATAATGTAAAAAAAACTGGCGCCAAGTATGACGCCCACAT
>NC_069502.1:794821025-794891025 GCF_027579735.1 Bombina bombina | reverse complement strand
TATTTATGCAAATGATGACCCTGAGGGAAGTCTGCTTAAGGCCCCACTATTCAAAGCATCGTTAGATGTCTACGCTTTGAATATCGGTGCCTTAGGGAGACTTCTCTCAGGGTCATCATTTGCATAAATAAAAAGAATAAGAAAAGGGGCATGTTTGTGCAAAATCAGCAAGCGGTGATGTCTCTTCTATAGAAATCAATGGGAGAATGATGTCACCACCCACACCGCAGCTCGTCTGCATTTTGCTGCGGATGGGGGGGGGGGTGGAGCCTATTTGAAGTGTACTTAAACATTGCAGACAGTGCGGTTACTGAAACTAAAAATAGTTTCCGTGTAGGCAAACTTCAAATATTGACATGAGGACTTAAGTTTTATTACACCTACTCTATCTCAGGCAATGTAGTCTCGGACAGCTGATAGCTGGGGAGACAAACATGGCCACTACCCTCCTCGCAACCTGCACTTCGCTGATTCAAACATATCAATCTTTTGCCATTAACATTACACTTAAGCTACACTCCCTCTGCTCTGCCTCGCTACCTCCCACTGACAAGCCTACACCTACGTCACAGCTAACTTACACTCCCCCTAACCCGCCCAGATAACAAATCCTGACCGCCGACACATACATCACGCCTAACCTACACATCCCCGGAATGCCCAGCTAACTTCCACATACTGCCTACTGTCCAAAAATACCTCACTATCATAAACTATACTAAATAAAAAAAACTCCCCATTATAACAATAAAGCGAGGCCACAAAAGTTAAAATCAATGTTTAAATAAAAATGTCACAGAGATACGCTAAAACGCCAGCTGCCGACCTGCTGAAATACCTCGCCAGCTTATCCAGGCTCCTTGAACTCTGTGCCGTACCGGAATTTAGCCCCAGTTCGCCACTTCTTAAAAGGGGTTTCCAATCGAGCAGGGTATTGTCGCCCTTTTAGTATGTTGTCTGCAATTTGATGAGGCACCTAGGAATACTACTTGTTTGAGGGTGCTACCTTCTGGGAGGAATGGGGGACACTTCAATTACGGTCCCCCATTCCTCCCAGAATATAGCACCCCCAAATTTATTGGAGTAGAAGATCTCATCGATTTATCTATTCATGAAGTAGAACAACAGATCATCCATTCCGATTTCAAAAAGAAATCGAGCTTTTACCCAATAGGGGCTCAGGGTGAACACATACATTTATTTTCAAAATTAGTCATGGATGATTTAGAAAAAGCCTTTACACATAACAAACAATATTTGAATAAACATGTAGATAATCTCAGTACCTTAGAAAATAAGTACCTTAAGAAATTGATTGACAATAAGAATATTGTCATTTGGGGCACAGACAAGGGTGGTGCTGATCGTCATCCAGGACAGAGATAAGTACTTAGGTGAAGCATATTGTTTGTTGGGAGATTCTACCACCCATTGTGTGCTGGATGGGGATCCTACCATCAAATATGTGAGGGATCTTAAGAATATGCTATGTAAAGCCAAAGATAAATATATTATATCTAATGAAGAGTACCACTTTCTTCTAGAAACTTTCCCTAGGACTTCGTTTTTTTATCATCTACCGAAAGTCCACAAGGACTCTCAGAATCCTCCAGGTAGACCCATCATTTCTGGGATTGATTCTTTATGTGATTCTTTATGCTTGTCCAAATATGTGGACTTTTATTTACAGACGGTTGTACAGAAAACCAGGGCCTACCTAAGAGAAAGTACTCAGATGATTACCACCTTTAAAGGGATTAATTGGGAACCAGACTATTGGTGGATTACTTGGGACGTCACGTCGCTTTATACATGTATCCCCCATGATCAGGGTAGCAGGGCCGTAAATGTGGAACTCCAAAGAGGGAATATTCCAAATGCCCACAGTGATTTTATTATAGAATCCATACTGTTTATTCTAGAGCACAACTATTTTGCGTTCGAAAATAAATACTACAGACAAATTAAGGGGACTGCAATGGGGACGACTTTTGCACCCTCATACGCTAATCTTTACGCCAATGATTATAAAATGAACACAATTGGTACAATAATCCCTTCTATAAAAATATAATTAAATTCCACCGCTATATTGATGATGTAATTATTTTGTGGAAGCGATATGTGAACAGTATCAATGAATTTATGAAGTATATGGATAATAATGAGAATAATCTAAAATCTACAGGAAAATACTCCCAAAATATGATATCATTTTATCGATTTGGTTCTCAATAAGGATGCAAACAACTTGATTTCAGTTGCTAATTATAGGAAACCAACTGAGAAAAATAGCTATATAGAAGCCACTAGTGGACATAAACCAAGCTGGTTATTTAATGTTCCATACGGGCAATATCTCCATATGCGCAGAAATTGCATACACATGTCCAACTTTCATAAAGAAAGCAGCTATTTTGGATAAAAAAATTAATGAAAAAGGATATAAGCCTGAACTTCTGGAGAAGGCTAAAGTTAGAGCTATAAATACAAACAGAAATAGTCTACTCAATAGTAATAGGAAGCGAGGATTCAAGCAAAATCAGGATGATACCCCTAGATTTATTACTACCTATAACCAAGGGGCTGCTACAACTAAAAAGATTTTTAAAAAGCATTGGAATATTTTGAAAACAGACCCCATCTTGGGAGCCCAATTGACAGAAACCCCCAATAACTTTTAGGAAAGGTAAAAATCTAAAAAAATGAATTGGCACCAAGTAAATTGAGGGATCCTATATCAGTAACAAGTCAATCTAACTGGCTTACCGCTGCAAAAGAAACATATGACTGTAGGAAGACAGTGTGCAATATGTGTAGCCACGTAGATAAATCCCCAAAATTTACAAATTGGGATGGGTCTATAGAATTTGATATCAAATATAGAACTACCTGTGATTCGACCTTTGTAGTGTATCTGCTTACGTGTGGGTGTGGCCTGTTGTATGTGAGGCGCACAAAGAGGAAGATTATAACAAGAGTAAATGAGCACATATATAATATTAAAATAAAGAAAAAACAGAATTTATGTTTACCTGAAAAATTTCGTTCTCCTACGGTGTGTCTGGTCCACAGCTTCATCCTTACTTGTGGGATATTCTCTTCCCTTACAGGAAGTGGCAAAGAGAACACACAGCAGAGCTGTCCATATAGCTCCCCTTAGGCTCCGCCCCTCCCAGTCATTCGACCGACGGTTAGGAGAAAAAGGAGAACCATAGGGTTCAGTGGTGACTGTAGTTTGGAAAAATACATTTAAACCTGACTAAATGCCAGGGTGGGCCGTGGACCGGACACACCATAGGAGAAAGAAATTTATCAGGTAAACATAAATTCTGTTTTCTCCTTCATTGGTGTGTCCGGTCCATGGCTTCATCCTTACTTGTGGGAACCAATACCAAAGCTTTAGGACACGGATGAATGGAGGGAACAATTCAGGTAACCTAAACGGAAGGCACCACTGCTTGTAAAACCTTTCTCCCAAAAAAAGCCTCTGAAGAAGCAAAAGTATTGAATTTGTAAAATTTAGTGAATGTATGCAGCGAAGACCAAGTCGCTGCCTTACAAATCTGTTCAACAGAAGCCTCATTCTTGAAAGCCCATGTGGAAGCCACAGCTCTAGTAGAGTGAGCTGTAATTCGTTCAGGAGGCTGCCTTCCAGCAGTCTCATAAGCCAACCGGATGATGCTTTTCAGCCAGAAAGACAGAGAGGTCGCAGTCGCCTTTTGACCTCTCCTCTTGCCAGAATAGACGACAAACAAGGACGATGTTTGTCTGAAGTCCTTAGTTGCTTTTAGATAAAACTTTAAAGCACGAACCACATCAAGATTGTGTAACAGACGTTCCTTGTTAGAAACTGGATTAGGACACAGAGAAGGAACAACTATTTCCTGGTTGATATTCTTATTGGAAACCACTTTTGGAAGAAAACCAGGTTTGGTACGTAAAACGGCCTTATCTGTATGAAACACCAGATAGGGTGAATTACACTGCAAAGCAGACAATTCAGAAACTCTTCTAGCAGAAGAAATAGCTACTAAAAACAAAACTTTCCAAGATAGTAACTTAATATCTATGGAATGTAGAGGTTCAAACGGAACCCCTTGAAGAACTGAAAGAACTAAATTTAGACTCCATGGAGGAGCCACAGGTCTGTAGACAGGCTTGATTCTGACTAAAGCCTGTACAAACGCCTGAATATCTGGCATGGCTGCCAGACGCTTGTGTAACAAAACAGACAGAGCAGATATCTGTCCCTTTAAGGAACTAGCTGACAAACGTTTCTCCAATCCTTCTTGGAGAAAAGATAGTATCCTTGGAATCCTAATCTTACTCCATGAGTAACCCTTGGATTCGCACCAGCAAAGATATTTCCGCCATATCTTATGGTAAATTTTCCTGGTGACAGGCTTTCTAGCCTGGATCAGAGTATCTATAACTGATTCCAAAAACCCACGCTTAGCTAGAATCAAGCGTTCAATCTCCAAGCAGTCAGTTGCCGAGAGACTCGGTTTGGATTTTCGAATGGACCTTGAATTAGAAGGTCCTGCCTCAAAGGCAGCTTCCATGGTGGAACCGATGACATATTCACCAGGTCTGCATACCAAGTCCTGCGTGGCCACGCAGGAGCTATCAGAATTACCGAAGCTAGATTGAACGACCAAGGCGCTAATAAGGCATCTACCAATGTCGCCTTGGGATCCCTGGACCTGGACCCGTAACGTGGAACTTTGGAGTTCTGACGTGACGCCATCAGATCCAAATCTGGAATGCCCCATAGTTGAGTTAACTGTGCAAAAACCTCTGGGTGAAGTTCCCACTCCCCCGGATGGAAAGTCTGACGACTCAGATAATCCGCTTCCCAGTTGTCCACACCTGGGATGTGAATTGCTGATAGATGGCAGGAGTGATCCTCCGCCCATTTTATGATCTTGGATACCTCCCTCATCGCCAGGGAACTCCTTGTTCCCCCTTGATGATTGATGTACGCCACAGTCGTCATGTTGTCCGACTGAAATCTGATGAATGTGGCCTCCGCTAGATGAGGCCACGCCTGGAGCGCATTGAATATCACTCTCAATTCCAAAATGTTTATCGGGAGAAGAGATTCTTCCCGAGACCATAGACCCTGAGCTTTCAGAGACTCCCAGACCGCACCCCAGCCTAAGAGGCTGGCGTCGGTCATGACAATGATCCACTTTGGTCTGCGGAAACTCGTTCCCTGAGACAGGTGATCCTGAGTCAAGCACCAGAGGAGTGAGTCTCTGGTTTTCTGGTCCATTTGTATTTGGGGAGACAAATCTGCATAATCCCCGTTCCATTGTTTGAGCATGCACAGTTGCAATGGTCTTAAATGAATTCGAGCAAAAGGAACCACGTCCATTGCAGCAACCATTAGTCCCATTACCTCCATGCACTGGGCTATGGAGGGTTCTGGAATGGAGTGAAGAACTCGTCAGATGTTCAAAAGCTTTAACTTCCTGACCTCCGTCAGAAAAATTTTAATTTCTACCGAGTCTATTATTGTTCCCAGGAAGGGAACCCTTGTGAACAGGGACAGAGAACTCTTTTCTATGTTCACCTTCCACCCGTGAGACCTTAGAAAGGCTAGAACAATGTCCGTATGAGCCTTTGCCTTGTGAAAAGACGACCCTAGTATTAAAATGTCATCTAGGTAAGGTGCTACTGCAATGCCCCTTGGCCTTAGTACCGCTAGAAGGGACCCTAGCACCTTTGTGAAAATTCTGGGAGCAGTAGCCAATCCGAAGGGAAGAGCCACAAACTGGTAATGCTTGTCCAGAAAGGCGAACCTTAGAAACTGATGGTGATCTTTGTGGATAGGAATATGCAGGTACGCATCCTTTAAGTCCACGGTAGTCATATATTGACCCTCCTGGATCAATGGCAAGATTGTCCGAATGGTTTCCATTTTGAATGATGGAACTCTGAGGAACTTATTTAGGATTTTTAAGTCCAGAATTGGCCTGAAAGTTCCTTCCTTTTTGGGAACTACAAACAGGTTTGAGTAAAACCCTCTCCCTTGTTCTTGTATCGGAATTGGGTGTATCACTCCCATCTTTAAAAGGTCTTCTACGCAATGTAAGAATGCCTGTCTCTTTATCTGGTCTAAAGATAAGCGAGACATGTGGAACCTTCCCCTTGGGGGAGAGTCTTTGAATTCTAGAAGGTACCCCTGAGAGACAATTTCTAGTGCCCAGGGGTCCGGAACATCTCTTGCCCAGGCCTGAGCAAAGAGAGAAAGTCTGCCCCCTACTAGATCCGGTCCTGGACCGGGGGCTAATCTTTCATGCTGTCTTGGTAGCAGCAGCAGGCTTCTTGGCCTGTTTACCTTTGTTCCAGCCTTGCAATGGTTTCCATGCTGGTTTGGGCTGGGATGTGTTACCCTCCTGCTAAGTGGCTGAAGAGGTAGCAGCTGGTCCGTTCCTGAAATTGCGAAAGGAACGAAAATTAGACTTGTTTTTATTCTTGAAAGGCCTATCTTGTGGGAGGGCATGGCCCTTTCCCCCAGTGATATCCGAAATAATTTCTTTCAATTCTGGCCCGAATAGGGTCTTACCCTTGAAAGGAATGTTAAGCAATTTTGTTTTGGACGACACATCCGCCAACCAAGATTTTAGCCAAAGCGCTCTGCGCGCCATGATTGCAAAACTTGAATTTTTTGCCGCCAATTTAGCTAACTGAAAAGCGGCATCTGTAATGAAGGCATTAGCCAACTTCAGAGCGTGAATTCTGTCCATGACTTCATCATAAGAAGTCTCCTTCTGAAGCGAGTTTTCTAATTCCTCAAACCAAAAAGACGCTGCCTTGGTTACAGGAATAATGCAAGAAATTGGTTGAAGAAGAAAACCTTGTTGAACAAAAATTTTCTTAAGCAAACCTTCTAATTTTTTATCCATAGGATCTTGAAAGCGCAACTATCTTCTATTGGTATAGTCGTGCGTTTAGCTAGCGTTGAAACTGCTCCCTCTACCTTAGGGACCGTCTGCCACGCGTCCTTTCTGGGGTCAACAATGGGGAACATTTTCTTAAATATAGGGGGGGGAACAAACGGTACACCTGGTCTCTCCCATTCCCTAGTCACTATATCCGCCACCCTCTTGGGTATCGGAAACACCTCAGTGTGTACTGGGACCTCTAAGAATTTGTCCATTTTACACAATTTTTCTGGAACCACCAAAGGTTCACAATCATCAAGAGTAGCTAGGACCTCCTTAAGTAGGGAGCGGAGGTGTTCTAGCTTAAATTTAAACGCTATGGTATCAGGCTCTGCCTGCTGAGAAACTTTTCCTGTGTCAGAAATTTCTCCCTCAGACAGGCCCTCCCTCACCGCCAAATCAGATTGATGTGAGAGCACTACAGATAAATTATCCTCTGCGTCTGCTTGCTCATTCTCTTTATTTAAAACTGAGCAATCACGCTTCCTAGTAAAGGCTGGCAGTTTGGATAAAAATGCTGAAAGAGAGTTATCCATTACTGTCGCTAACTGTTGCATGGTAATCATCATTGGTGCGCTAGATGTACTGGGCAACGCTGGCCCGGGCATAGCTGGTATTGACACAGAAGGAGAGGATAGCGAGCTATCTCCACTACCTTCAGCTAAAGAATCATCTTGGGCTATATCTTTAAGTGAGATTGCATGGTCCTTAAGCTGCTTGGACGCTATGGCACACTTCACACATAAATTTAATGGGGGAACCACCTTGGACTTTGAACATATAGAACATAGGCTATCTGAAGGATCAGACATGTTTGACCAACCTTAACAGAACTTCAATGCAACAAAAATTATTTTTTACAAAAACGTTACTGTCTCTTTAAATAATAAACGTGCACACTTTATTACTGAAACATCAAAAAACCATTAAATACACATCCGATTTGAATGAAATTTTCACCACAGTGTCTTAATGCTTTGAAAAGATTGCACACAAATTTTCAGACCAATTAACCCCTCAGTGCCCAAACCGGAGCTAATAACAGTTATTAACCGGTTAACACAGTACAGTCCCCTGCTACAGCTTCTACTGTAGCCTTTACCTTCCTTAGGGATGAATTTGCTAAACCTGTCTGGGGTCCCTTTCTGAGCCTCTGGGCTCCCCACTAGAAGCTGCATGCACTGCCTAGTCAAAAAATGCTGAGTAATTGCTGCATGAGGCTTCCTTCCTCTTCCTTCCAGAGTGGAGGGGCCTTTCTGACTAGAATAGGTGTCTAACCAAGTGCCAGGCGCAAATTAAACCCCAAAGGTGTTTTAAGTTTGAAAAAAACACATTTTTTATAGCCAAAATGTGCTAAAAAGAAATCGATTAAGCCCACAATTAGTGTCAACCAGCATAGAGCCCTTAATATAAGCCATCTGTTTATACAGAGTGTAAGAAAAATGGCTTACCTATCCCAGAGGGATTAGCTGACAGTCTTCTAGCATTACATGGTCTTGTTAGAAAAATGACTGATCATACCTGAAGCAGATAAGCCTGCAAACTGTTCCCCCCAACTGATGTTCTCTGGTTTCAACAGTCCTGCGTGGGAACAGCAATGGATTTTAGATATTGGTGCTAAAATCATATTCCTCTTAGCAGAAATCTTCATCTGCTCTTTCTGCTGCAGAGTAAATAGTACAAGCCAGCACTATTTTAAAATAACAAACTCTTGATAGAAGAAATAAAAACTACAACTAAACACCACATACTCTTCACCACCTCCATGGAGGTGCTACTTGTTAGAGCGGCAAAGAGAATAACTGGGAGAGGCGGAGCCTAAGGGGAGCTATATGGACAGCTCTGCTGTGTGTTCTCTTTGCCACTTCCTGTAAGGGAAGAGAATATCCCACAAGTAAGGATGAAGCCGTGGACCGGACACACCAATGTAGGAGAAAACAATTAAACATAGCATCCCTAGCCACTTTTGTGAAAAACATAATTGCAATCCCTTATCTCTTAAAGTGAGAATCATAGATTGGATTCCTTCAAATGTACATAATAGGCCGCTGGCTCTGAGACAGCAGGAGACCTACTGGATTTATAAAATTGGTTCCTTACACCCCAGAGGTCTTAATGTTGACTAGGATCTAGCAGCCTATATGTAGAAGCGCTTTTATGTAGATGTAATTGTATATTAGCTAGTAATGGTATATTTATCTTTATAAACATAAGCTTTACATTTATTATCATTACTTTGATTAATTTGTAATGATAATTTTTATATAAATTGAATTACACTTAGAATTGTTATGGAAAGAGGTATGCACAGATATATCTCTGTATATACTATTTACAGTTCATTATAGTATCCTTTATGTTTTTTTTTTAAATGATATTGTATTAATTTGTTATTGATTTTATTAACTTCAATAATGCATCCAGAGTTTTAGAGTTAAATTGAATAACTGTGGAATTAGTGTCTCTATTGTGTAGATATAGGTAATATTAACTATTGCCCACTAGAGATCGCTATTCCCCTAGATATAAATTGACATCGGAAATCTAGTTATCTATTTGTATATATACACAACTGCCCTTGAAAAAGTCTGGAGGAAACGCATAGGGATCTATTTGATGTGCCTTGTGGAAGGCTTGTACTGAGGACGACCTGCTTGCTGGGGGGCGCTTCAGTGATTTGCCGGTTGTGACATCAGACGCCACTTCTCTGGAAGTTGATGCCGTGTAAGATCTTGGATGTCAGGCTAGTGGGACTCGTCAAGCAGCTTCATATCACATCAAGGACATTCATCTCATATGGATACTGAATTGTCAAAGTTTTAATGTAAGTGTTTATGTTTTACTGCACTGGTTTTATTGAATACATTTTTCTAAGCCGTTCTTGCGCTATTATTACTGTTTTTCATACCCCGTACGGTTTTGGTACCCTCTAACTGAGCATGTTCAGTATGAGGTAATTGCATTCCACAGCCGACTGAAAATAATGTGTGGAATGCAATTTGGCATGCGCAGATAGAGTGGTAGCAAATTCTGAAGGGAGAGACATTTACCTCTTAAAGAGGCCACTCAGCCCCTTTTACCCCCGTTGTGTTGTAGTTGTGCCCAGCGGTTTAATGTCCCTTTAATGCTAAAAAGTTATAGTTATTTATTGTCTCATATGAGGTGAATATGTAATAAACTGACAGTATAAAAAACAAATTATGCTTACCTGATAATTTCATTTCCATCTGTACGAGGAGAGTCCACGGCTTTATTCCCAAGTAAAACCCCTCATGTGACTAACAAAATTACATACACATTATAGTAACTACATAGCTCTGTGCCTATAAACCTTATTAAACCACTGATTTAGTGCTCCCTATATGTGACTAACATTACATACACATTATAGTAACTACATAGCTCTGTGCCTATAAACCTTATTAAACCCGATTTAGTGCTCCCTATATGTAACCAACAACACCACATACACATTATAGTAACTACACAGCTCTGTGCCTATAAACCTTATTAAATCCCTGATTTAGTGCTCCCTGTATGTGATCAACAACATCACATTCACATAGTAACTACACAGCTCTGTGCCTATAAACCTTATTAAACCACTGATTTAGTGCTCCCTGTATGTGACTAACATTACATACACATTATAGTAACTACATAGCTCTGTGCCTATAAACCTTATTAAACCCAATTTAGTGCTCCCTATATGTAACCAACAACACCACATACACATTATAGTAACTACACAGCTCTGTGCCTATAAACCTTATTAAATCCCTGATTTAGTGCTCCCTGTATGTGATCAACAACATCACATACACATAGTAACTACACAGCTCTGTGCTTTTAAAACTTAGTAAACTCCTGATTTAGGGCTCCCTGTATTTGACCAATAACACCACATACACATTATAGTAACTATATTAGAATACATTATCTCCAGCACCTGTGTATCCAGTGGGTGACGCCATCCAGGACCTCACACCAAAAGTCCCAAAAGTTAATCCAATAGAGCAAATCAGATGGTAGCACTCCAGTAATCTTAAAGGGACAGTCTATACCAGAAATGGTATTGTTTTAAAAGATAGATAATCCCTTTATTACCCATTCCCCAGTTTTGCATAACCAACACAGTTATATTAATATACTTTTAACCTCTGTGATTATCTTGTATCTAAGCTTGTGCAAGCTGCCCCTTTATTTCAGTTCTTTTGACAGACTTGCAGTTTAGCCAATCAGTGCCTGCTCCCAGATAACTTCATGTGCACGAGCACAGTGTTATCTATATGAAATACATGAACTAACACCCTCTAGTGGTGAAAAACTGTTAAAATGCATTCTGAAAAGAGGTGGCCTTCAAGGTCTAAGAAATTAGCATATGAACCTCATAGGTTAAGCATTCAACTAAGAATACCAAAAGAACAAAACAAAATTGGTGATAAAAGTAAATTGGAAAATTGTTTAAAATTACATGCCCTATCTGAATCATTAAAGCTTATTTTGGCCTAGACTGTCCCTTTAAAATATGTATTATTTAATCACAGCAACTCCAAAAAAGACAATAAAACAACAACTTTTCTTGGTGTTACCCCTTAATCATGTTTCATTCTTCTTTGGAGTTGCTGTGATTACATAATACATATTTTAAGATTATTGGAGTGTTGCCATCTGATTTGCTCTATTACATTTTAGTAACTACACAGCTCTGTGCCTATAAACTTTATTAAACCCCTGATTTAGTGCTCCCTGTATGTGACCAACAACACCACATGCACATTATAGTAACTACACATCTTTGTGCCTATAAACCTTATTAAACCCCTGATTTAATGCTCTCTTTATGTGACCAACAACACCACATACACATTATAGTAACTACACAGCTCTATGCCTATAAACCTTATTAAACCCCTGATTTAGTGCTCCCTGTATGTGACCAACAACACCACATACACATTATAGTAACTACACAGCTCTGTGCCTATAAACCTTATTAAACCCCTGATTTAATGTTCTCTATTCTCTATATGTGACCAACAACACCACATACACATTATAGTAACTACACAGCTCTGTATTTATAAAACTTATTAAACCCCTGATTTAGTGCTCCCTGTATGTATGTGACCAACAACACCACATACACATTATAGTAACTACACAGCTCTATGCCTATAAACCTTATTAAACCCCTGATTTAGTGCTCCCTGTATGTGACCAACAACACTACATACACATTATAGTAACTACACAGCTCTGTGCCTATAAACCTTATTAAACCCCTGATTTAATGTTCTCTATTCTCTATATGTGACCAACAACACCACATACACATTATAGTAACTACACAGCTTTGTGGCTATAAACTTTATTAAACCCCTGATTTAGTGCTCCTGTATGTTACCAACAACACCACATTATAGTAACAACACAGTTCTGTGCCTATAACCCTTATGAATCCCCTGATTTAGTGCTCCCTGTATGTGACCAACAACACCACGTACACATTATAGTAACTACACAGCTCTGTGCCTATGAACCTTATTAAACTCCTGATTTAGTGCTCCTGTATGTGACCAACAACACCACATACACATTATAGTAACTACACAGCTCGGTGCCTATGAACCTTATTAAACTCCTGATTTAGTGCTCCTGTATGTGACAAACAACACCACATACACATTATAGTAACTACACAGCTATGGGTCTATAAATCTTATTAACCCCTGATTTAGTGCTCCTGTATGTGACCAACAACCCCACATACACATTATAGTAACTACACAGCTCTGTGCCTATAAACCTTATTAAACCCCTGATTTAGTGCTCCTGTATGTTACCAGCAACCCCCCATACACATTATAGTAACTACACAGCTCTGTGCCTATGAACCTTATTAAACTCCTGATTTAGTGCTCCTGTATGTGACAAACAACCCCACATACATATTATAGTAACAACACAGCCTATAAACCTTATTAAACCCCTGATTTAGTGCTCCCTGTATTTGACCAATAACACCACATACACATTATAGTAACAACACAGCTCTGTGCCTCAAAACCATATTAACCAGCAAATACTCAGTTAAAAAAAGGAAAAACACTGCATTAGCCATGTTTAACATTACATCAGCACTACTTTATTAAAAGGGACATAACATACAAAAAGAAAATTTAATAAGTTACAGCATTTTATTATTGCATGGTTGATTGCATAAAACTATGTTTCAACTCCTACAAAAGATAATAAACACATAGCTAAAGTCAGCTTCAGATCAGCAATGCACTACTGGGAGCTAGCTGAGCACATATCATGAGCCAATGACAAGAGACTAAGGCGTGTACCCACCAATCACCAGCTAGTTTCATGTAGTGCACTGCTGCTGCTTAGGGTATGTACATGTGCTTTTCAACAAAGGATACCAAGAGAACAAATCACATGCTCTTTTACAGTGTCTCAACCGTGGTCCTCAAGTACCCCCAACAGGCCAGGTTTTCATTATAGCTGACCAGTGCACAAGCGAAGAAATCAGCTGATCAGTAACACCATGGTTATTAACAAGCTCTCACCCATCAGCTGATTATTTCACCTGTTCACTGGTTCAGCTATAATGAAAAGGTATTTAAATGCGGCTTAATATAAACTTCTGCATATCACAAACATACTAATGACCTTATGTCCCTTTGAAGTGATAGTAAATTTGCACGATCTGGTAAAGCTATATTAATGTATTAAATGAAACGGACCTTAGTTTATCATTTTTAATTGAATATGGACTGTAACCTAATTGTATAAGTTTTATTACATTACCCATCTCTTGACGAACAACACAAAAGTTATTTTTTTCAAGAGGTGGCGTTTCCACCTTATATCTAATAGCCGTGCTTGAGTGCTGTATAGCCAACATAGCTTTACCAGATTGTGCAAATTTACTATCACTTTAAGGCAATCAGACCATGATGACAAAACCAGGTGACATGCATGTGACCTCCTGCTTACCTTTGTGTGCATCAGGAAGGTCTGAGGTTTGGTTCTTGTCAGACATTGTCTTGTTCAGCAACTGAATTTGTCAGATATTCTTATAATGTTTCTCCTTTACTGACAAACACAGTAAGCTGTATTGAACGTGATCTTAACAGTAACAGGAGCCTAAACACTCAGAGAAAGAGCTGTTTTACGAACAGTTCATTGTCATAGGAGAAAATGCTGGGAATTATGGGCGAGATTACATATGCGGCGCAAGCTTCAGCTGCTGGAACCCGCGTTGCCTGTAATTTCACCCTGCACATCAGGGAATCACATAAACCCCGCCGTAAGTCGGATAAACTAGCGATGTCCAGAAATGAGAGTAAATACAGCCCAAAAAATCCCTAATCTAAAAAAAAAAAGCCACACAAAAAAAAAAAAAATTTTAATTAGACAATAGGATTAGAGCTACTGAAATCCTATTGGCTAATTTAAATCAGCCAATAGGATTTCAGTAGCTCTCATCCTATTAGGCAATAGGAATGCAAGGTACCCCATATTTCAACGGGTACCTTTTATTCAAGCTTCAGTGTGCGGCAACGATCGTACGAAGAGGATCTCCACACTGGATGGCTCAGCGGTCGCCGGTCTTCTTCCACGGTCACCTCTTCGTCGCCTTGGTCCTGGATGAAGCTAGAGGTCCCCGCGCTGGAAGAAGATGTTGCCGCTTCAAAGAAGACTTCACCGCCTGGAAGAAGACCTTCTCCACTGGACTTCAGGAATGGTGAGTACCTATTTGGGGGGTTAGATTTAGGTTGTTTTTTTTTTAGATTAGGGATTTTTGGGCTGTAAAAGAGCTGAATGCCCTTTAGGGGCAATTGGTAGTTTAGGTTTTTTTACTGCTGTTTTTTTTTTTTTTGGGGGGGGGGTTTGGTGGGGTTTTTTTAACTGTTAGGGAGGTCTTAAGTATTTTTTAAATGTAAAAGAGCTGTTAACTTAGGGCAATGCCCTACAAAAGGTTCTTTTAAGGGCTATTGGTACTTTAGTTTAGGTTGGGTGTGTTTTTATTTTGGGGGGCATTTTTATTTTCATAGGGGTATTAGATTAGGTTTAATTTTTTTATATTTTTGATAATTTGGTTTATTTTTTTGTGTAATGTTAGACTTTTTTGTAATTTTAGATTAATTTAATTTTAGTTTTTTTTTTTAAGTAATGTTGGTTTTTTTATTTTAATTGTAATTTTGTATTTTTTTATTTTATGTAATTGTGGTTAATTTAGGGGGTGTAAGGTTAGGGGGCTTAGTAAATAAATTAGTTATTTGCGATGTGGGGGGTTGGAGGTTTAGGAGTTAATAGCTTAATTATGTTTATTGCGATGGGGGGGTTGGCGGTTTAGTGGTTAATAGTATAATTAGGTTTATTGCATTGTGGGGGGTTGGATGATTAGGGGTTAATAT
The DNA here is from genome assembly GCF_027579735.1 of Bombina bombina. Lineage (NCBI taxonomy): Eukaryota > Metazoa > Chordata > Amphibia > Anura > Bombinatoridae > Bombina > Bombina bombina. Next base: position 794,875,640 of record NC_069502.1, on the reverse strand, counting down.
GCTAATTATATACTTTGGGATGTGGGGGGTTGGCAGATTAGGGGAAAATAGGTATATTGCGATGTGGGGGTTGGCAGATTAGGGGTTAATATGTAGATTGCGATGTGGGGGGTGGCGGATTAGAGGTTAATAGGTTTATTAGCTATATTTTGTGACGTGGGGATTGGCGGATTAGGGGTTAATTTTATTAGTTATTGCGGTGGGGGGTGGCAGTTGACAGTTAGATAGATACTGCGCATATGTTAGGTGTTTGTTAATACTTCCAGGGAGTAACGGTGCTCACATTTTCAGCGCAAGGCTTTCTGCGCCTTCCTATGTGTGGCGAGGTGAAAATGGAGTAAAATTTCTCCATTTTCGCTGCATAAGTCCCTGCACTGAATATGTGATACAGATTTGTGACGTGGTTCTATGTTAGTTTATAGGAGTAAAATTAGCGGGCAATGGGTGAAGCTGTTTCTAACCATTTGCATATCCATTTATTTAAAGGGACAGTGTACACCAGTTGTCATATAACTCCATGTAATAAACAATACTATAAAAAGAATATGCACAGATACTGATCTAAAATCCAGTATAAAACCTTTTAAAAACTTACTTAGAAGCTCCCAGTTTTGCACTGTTGATGAAGTTAGGCTGGGAAATCCATTGAAAGGGGCTGGAAAATCAGGAACAGCAGACACTCCTGCCAGCATATGAAAAGACACATTAGAAAAACAGGAGCAGCAGAAGTCTTTAGACCTGCGTCTACATCTGAAACTTTAGGGCTTGGTTAGGAGTCTGAAAATCAGCACAATGTTATTAAAAAATAAGGAAAACATTACATTGTTACAAAAACACTCCCAGATGGGTTGTTTAAATAGATAATCTACAAAATAAAAATGCAAATAAAAATCTAGTGTACAATGTGCCTTTAAACATCAATTCCAGTCTTACGGCGTCAGAATGAGGCTCCCATTGTAGCCTATGGAAGTACGCTCTTGTAAGCGTAATGCTTACCTGGGTCCCGTTCGCATTGCACTCAACCTGTAATGCCAGCACACATTTGTGCGTGCTGGTATTACTATGAGGAGCGCAACTATCGCTTTCACAAAAGTGATATTTTGAGCTTCACTGATAATTTAGCCCTGTATGTTCTAAAAATGTAATTTATGATTCAACATTTCAGTAAAATTTTATGTTCACCGTCAAACTAATCAACATTCGGGTGAGTTGCATCATTTTTAGAGCTGTAACAACTAATCGTCATAATCAATAATAATCGATTATGAAAATAGTTGTCAACGAATCTCATAATCGATTAGTTGGTTTGCAATTAGTTGGTCTGTGCACTGCACCAGCTGCTTCACACCAATGAGCTCCTGCACATGGTATTGTGTTTTATGGTTATGTCCTTAGCCTAAAGGATGTCTACAGACGTATACTTTTCACTTTTTCAGGACAGTATAAGTTTACAACTACCCCTGGCTTATGTGCAACCCAGATATAATAGTCATCATTTGGATTGTTTATATTAAATCAGGTAATTTGGAACTAGGCTTTGCATGATATAGTGCTGAGCTTGTTATTTACACCTAGCCCCTAGACTGATGGGAGTTATTTAAATTGATATGCACTATTATCTGTTTGCACAGTTATTAGCGTATTGCTTGCTATTGCTGATTATATGTACTGTATAAATAAATGTGTAAGGCTTTGTCCTGTTATTGATATATAGTCCTTAGTGCTTTTGATTTTTTATTTTTTTTATAGTTTTTAATAAATTGTGATAATATGTACCAGATTCAACCTTTATAAGTATATATCTGTTATTTTTAGAGCGGACTAGATATTTCCCCTAACCCTTTAGCTGGTTATTTACCAATGTATATAGATATTCAAGATATTTTTTTATAAATGAAGTCAAGGGTTACTTTATTTAGAGGCTCCTTTCCAAGGTGGAAAACACTTTGCATTGGTGAAGAGCTAACAAAGATAAATATCCCACTTTGGTGAAATTAGCAAAACCCTACTTATGCATCTCAAGCACCTCAACACCATCTGAGTGCCTCTTCTCTGCTGCAGGAAATATAGCTGCAAACAGAGAACCAGCCTTAGCCAGAAGCATGTGGACATGTTGAGATTTCTGCATTTCAATGCAAAGTTTCTGAAAGAGTGAATAACAGAATGTTATTAACAGTGATAGTCTAACTCTTTCTAGTTCTACCTCTTTTCAAACAGTTTGTGGTTTTGTTTTGTTTACTTATAAAATTGTGCTCTGCTGCTTAAAAATTGGACAAACAGTTGTGTTAATGTAAAGTTTTAGTCTGAAGTTTATATTTGTAACACTCAGTATGTGGATTTTATTTAAAATATAGGAAACAATTATTGAAAAAAAATAATGGGCCGATTAATCGATCATGAAAATAATCGTTAGTTGCAGCCCTACACAGTTCCCTATCCAGCACCTTATATATAGATCTATATTATTAAAGAGAAGCACTTACCCAGCTCCCTCCCCAGTACCTTATATACAGATCTATATTATTAAAGAGAAGCTCTCACCCAACTCCCTCCCCAGTAGCTTATACAGATATATAATATTATAGTGAGGCTACCTCTGACACACACAGACCCCTCCCCAGCACCTTATATACAGATTTATATTATTAAAGAGCACTCACCCAGCTCCCTCCCCAGTACCTTATATACAGATATATAATATTATAGTGAGGCTACCTTTGACACTCACACAGTCCCCTATCCAGTACCTTATATACAGATCTATATTATTAAAGAGAAGCTCTCATCCAACTCCCTCCCAGTAGCTTATACAGATAAATAATATTATAGTGAGGCTACCTGTGACACACACACAGACCCCTCCCCAGCGCCTTATATACAGATCTATATTTTTAAAGAAAAGCTCTCACCCAGCTCCCTCCTCAGTACCTTATACCGGTATATAATATTATAGTGAGGCTACCTGTGACACAAACACACAGACCCCTCCCCAGCACCTTATATACAGATCTATATTATTCAAAAGTCTCTCTCTCTGCCTCACATACACAGAGCAACTTAAATGAAAATATTTAATACTAGACAGAGGTTTCCTCTGCCTTAAACACAGCTTCCTCCCTAGCACCTTATATAAAGATCTATAATATTATATAAAGGGTCGCTCTGCCTCACACACACCTTCCTCCCCAGCAGCTTAAATGCAAATATTTAATACTAATCAGAGGTTCTCTCTATTTAATATTATACAAAGATTCTCTCTCTGCTTCGCTCACACACACATACAGCACCATCTCCAGCACCGTATATACAGACTTCCTTTGCCTCAAACAGCCCACCCCGAGTACCTTATACACAGATATACAATATTTTAGAAAGGTTCTCTCTGCCTAACACACACATCTCCCTCCCCACTACCTTAAACAAAGATATATAATATTATACAAAGATTCCATCTGCCTTACACACACAGCTCCCTCCCTAATACCTTATACATAGATATATAACACAACCCGCTACCCAATACCTTGTATTGTACAAAGATGTACAACAATAGAGGCTCCCTGTACTTCATAAAAACACAATCAGCTCCCTCCCAGTATCTTATATACAGATATATAATGTTATAGATTCCCTCTAACACACACATACACAATCAGCTCCCACCCAGTATCTTATATACAGATATATAATATTATAGAGAGATTCCCTCTACCTCACACACACATCCATCCTAGTACCTTCAGTGTTCTCTCCAGGACCTTTTTACCAGGTACACTTAGGGTTGCTACCCGCCCCGGTATCACCGGGACAGTCCCGGTCTGACCCTGCATGTCCCGTGTCCCGGAACTACACTCAAATGCCCCGGGCAAAGAGCTCCCCTGGCGCAGAAAGCAGCAGTGAGCAAAAAAATTTTAAAAAAATTAGCTGGCCAGGAGAGCTCTTAGCCCAGGGTTACTAAAATACTGGGTATGTGGAGTTTGTAGGAGAGACGGAGGATGGTGTAGGAGGGGGGGAAGAAGGTTGAGGAGGGGATTCGTCACATGACATCCAGCAGAGAGCGGCAGACAGTTGGTGCGGTGGGCTGGCTGCAGGCTGCAAGGGACGCACCATCTTCTCAGTAAGTAAACACCCCTGAATGATACAACTGGTCCTGATATCTGGCCCTGCTCCTCGACTGTCCCCGGTACTGCAAATTGCTTTATATCAAGAACATTTGCCCATTATCCCAAAACACCCCTGTATGATACAACTGGTCCTGATATCTGGCCCTGCTCCTCGACTGTCCCCGGTACTGCAAATTGCTTTATATCAAGAACATTTGCCCATTATCCCAAAAATTTTGTCATTGTTATCATCATTCATATACCTAATTCCTGCATCTCTCACAATCATCCCTGCACCTGTATAAAGCCTGTACCTACTACTGAGTTCCATTTTCAAAAATAAAAACAATAGTTATGTTTATAGGCCTGAAGTATAAGATCAAAAATAAATGCATTGTTTTGCTTTTTTATTACAGAAAATAACATTATTTGGCTTAAAATGTTATATATATATATATATATATATATATATATATATATATATAAAAATTAATTTCATAATAAATTTGAGGCGGTGGCAAGCCACGCCCCCAAACCATGCCCCAAGCCACACCCTCTCCACGCCCACTTAAAAAGGGTCCAGGAGTTTTTTGGACAAAAGGTGGCAACCCTAGGTACACTCCCAGCTGATTTTACTAACCACCCAGCTAAAGGTTTAGCCAATATTAAGCTAAATTGAGCTAATATTAAACATTATAGCACAAATTATTATTAAATATATTTATGTTAAATTATGCAATTAATTTGTGCTTTGGATAGCTGAAAATTGTATAATATTAGATAATTTTACACTGCTCCCACCCAGTTACTTCATAATGACACCAACATTTTCTGTGGGAACACTGACCTTATACACAAATATATAATAGTATAAAGGGATTTCCCTCTGCCTCACACACAATCACATCCCCCAGTACCTGATATATATATATATATATATATATATATATATATATATATATATATATAATATTATAGAGATTCCCTCTGCTTCACACACAATCAGCTCCCTCCCAGTACCTTATACAATATAAATAGATATATTGAGAGGTTTACTCTTCCTTATACACAACCCCTTATTCAAAGAGATATACTACCTACTACAGAGTCTCTCTCTATCTTACACATATACACAATCATCTGTCTCCCCGTAGATGCTGCCTAATAGAGACACATACTATGCTATACAGCGGTGTCTTTGTTCATGTTTACCTTTGTGAATCTGCCGTGTTGTATGTTAGCGAATAATGTAGCAGCTAGTTCCCTTACAGCAAAAGGACATGTGACATCACAAGTCACATGGCTATTGTGACCACACAGTAACTAGAACTACCGGAAGTAGGTGGACGGGAAAACTATAATGCAGGTTACTGTAGCAGTTTGTGCCATTTGATCGCTACATAAATGTAGTTGCTGGTTTTATGGAACAAGCTGGTACCCTCTCAGCACTCAATACGGTTGTTTCATGTAAGTAAATTTGTAGTTGGTGAAATGTCTATGTATAAAGCACTGGGGAGATGTGTGTCACAGCGAATGTATCATTAATAGTAACTATATGTAAGGCAATGGGAAGGTGTGTGTGAGGCAGAGCGACCCTGTGTGTGCCTATAATGTTATATATCTGTATATAAGGTACTGGTGATGTTGTGTGAGGCAGAGGAAACCTCCCTATAACTTCATATACAGTATCTATATATAAGGTACTTGGTAGGGGGTTGTGCGTGTGTGAGGTAGGTAGAAGGAACCTCTCTATAACATTATAAATCTGTATTTGAGGTACTGGGTGTGTGTTTAGGTAGAGGGACGGGAGCCTCTATACATTATCTGTGTTAAAATCTGAGTTTAGCGTTCTACATTTTTTTTCCGGCCATACAGCATTATTTTTCTAAAGGAATTGATATGGGTGTTGGGCTACAAAAACTCAGATTTATAATGTTATATACCTGTATATAACATACTGGGGAGCAGATGTACGTGGTACAGAGGTAACCTCTCTAAAATTGTATATAGCTGTATAATGTACTGGGGTGGGGGATGTTTTTGTGAGATATATGTAACCTCTCTATAATGATATATAGAGGCAGAGGGAACTTATTTATAATGTTATATACCTGTATATAACATACTGGGGAGCGGATGTGTGTGAGCCAGAGGGAACCTCTCTATAATATATATCTGTATATATTGTACTGGAGTGGGGTCTGTGTATGTGGAAAAGAGGGAAACTCTATATACTATTATATATCTGTATATAACATAATGGGGAGGGGATATGTGTGTGGGACAGGGAACCTCTCTATAATCTTATATATCTGTATATAGTGTTCACAGAAAATGTTGCCAGCCGGGTGGCATTATAAAGTAGCCTGGTGGAGACAGTGTAATTGTTTTCAATATTATAACATTTTCTGTCATTTATAAATGTTACTTAAAGTGACATTGTACAATCGTTTTTTCTGAAGGCTGTCTGTCTTATTGTGCTATATTGTTCGCCTTAAAATGTTTGTACAAGCGTAGTATTTTTTTATGTAATAAAGATGCAGTTTTTCTGCATAGCAAGCTTGTTCCCTTCTCATAGCTGCTCGCTCCTGTGTCGCCGCCTTTGTTTGTTAATGCGCTGTGCATGTCTGGAATCCCTGATGAAGCCATTGTCATTTTGAACTCTGTGAGGAGCTGAATAAAAGCTTGTTCACAGCTACAGCCCCTCATAATTGTTTTGGCTTTGTTCCAGATTGCTAGATGCTGAGGCTTGGATTTCCTACAATAAAGAGCTGACAGTGCAGGATTGTCTGTACACTGGGAGCTGCAGGTACTATGCTTTTACATACTGAGCATTCATATACAGGTGGCCCTCGTTTTACAACGGTTCAATTTACACCGTTTCAAAATAACAACCTTTTTTTCCAGTCATGTGACTGCTGTGGAAAAGCATTGAGAAGCAGTGCATTTATTAAAATAGCCAGTAGGTGGAGCTATCCGCTTGTGTTGCAGCAAAGCCAAGCAAGCTGAAATTATTCAGTTTAACCAGACCTGAGCTATCGAGCAGATTTCAAAGGAACATGATCTTTCTGTCTATAAATCAGTCCAGATTGGAATGCATAGAAAGAACTGTTTGCAGAAAAATGCAAGTGAAGTCTGTGTTGTGTGATTATTTTATTAGGTTTATAATGCTGTTTTGCAAATGTTTTTGTTCATTTAATCATTTAACTTAGTTTAATTATATATTCTGTGTTGTGTGGTTATTTTATTAGGTTTATAATGCTGTTTAGCATTTAAAGTCTTCATTTCAAAGCTTTAAAAATAATGTATTTGGTGTTACTTATGACAATTTTGAGAGGGACCTGGAACCTATCTCCCTCACTTCCCAATGACTTACATTATAAACTGGGTTTCAATTTACAACGGTTTCGATTTACAACCATTCCTACTGGAACCTAACCCCAGCGTAAACTGAGGGCTACCTGTAGTGTTGTGTGGCATCTGTGCAGTGTTTCAGTGAAGCGCTCTCTTTTTTTAATTTAAAAAGCTTGGGAAAAAGTAATAATATTGCCTGGCTCTGCAGCTCCCACTGTACATACTATCCTGCTCTGTTAACGCTGCAACGCTTTGTTCCAATTTGCTACATGCTGATTATTGGCAGGCTTGGGTGGTGAAGAGCTGTCAGTGCAGGATCGTATGTACAGTGGGAGATGCAGCGTCAGGCAATTTGAAATTGAACTAACTTTGTCACGCCACTTCTGGCCAGTGTATATGTTTATTCATAAGAGGGGGAAATGCACGTTAGGGCTGTGCACCAGTGCTAACTTTCAGTGAAGCAATCTCTTTGTTGCTGGTAATTGAATAATGTTTTTAAATATAAAAACAATATCACTGCCTTGCATATTCTATTTTGTTGAAATGTATACTCCATATAGGGTAATCAATATGTGGATGATATGGATAAGGATGATTAGCATATTGTATACTTTGTGTAGTCTATAAAATACTAATACTAATTTTTACCTAGTTTAGTAGCAATAAGAAGATTGTTATTTTTTTTTTTTTGTATAATATATGAAACACATAAATTATGTTTCTATTTAGGCAATGTATCGTGAATAACATATGGGGTTTTGCTATAGCGGTGCTGAATTATGGTATACTATGGGGACTACCCCCTGAATGCTAGATGTCTGAACCTTCTCTTTATGTTGGATGTTCAGTATCCTTCTGTGCTCTGGATTTTGAGGTCTGGTATGGAATGGAATACACATTTTATAAATTCACTTTTTAAAAATAAATAAATAAATAAAAGTAAACAGACTAAGAGTTTGATATTATATACTATATAATAGTATGTACAATTTTTAATGATATTATGCTATTATAGTATATTATTGCATATAGATGTCTAATATTGATTTGTTTTTAATCAATATATGTACACTGGCTCCTAGAATTTTACCCCTAGCACCTAATGTTTTGGGTTATTCTTTATATTTCTATTTACAAATACCACTGTCTGGCTCCTAAAATTATTACTGGCTCCTAAAATTTAAACAAATTTGTCAACCCCTGCACTAATCCTTCTGTGAACTTTTATTTACATTTATTTATGTATAATGGTGCTAAAAGTCACTTTAAGTTCTTTTGTTATATATTTATTTATTTTTAACAGATACATTTGAGTTTAAAGTGAATGTAAATTTTCAGCAATGAGTGCCCGGTTTTTAAAAATACTTTTAAAAACAGGGGCACTTTCATTGATGAAAGTTTACATTGCACCGGATTTGTGGAAATACTTACCTTTTACTTTTGCAAAGCCGGATCGATGGTCCCCCCGCCTTCTTTTTCCTGCTGTACAACCACCTCAATGACGAAACTGGCTTCCTCCAATCACAGCCGGGCATCACGAGATGGATGCTCTCGGGTGCAAGCCATGATTGGAGGAAGCTGGTTTTATCATTTCTGACGTCAGTCTAGAGGAACTGAGGCTTTGATCGGCGATCCAGCTTTGCAGAACTAAAAGGTAAGTATTTCTACAAATCCGGTGCAATGTAAATTTTCATCAATGAAAGTCCTCCTGTTTTTAAAGTATTTTTAAAAACCGGGCACTCATTGCTGAAAATTAACATTCATTTTAAGTTTTCCTTGGCGGAAAATCAAATTTATTTCAAGCGGAACAAAGACATATTATTGAGAGTAAGTATGAACAATGTTTATCATGGTTCTTTGATACTTTTCATGTACTATTTATAGTTATCACATTCTTGCTTTCTACTCTTCAAAGATGCCACGTTGTTTTGTAATTGGTTGAAATAAAATTAATAATTTCTTGCGCAAACAAATGCTGAAGTTTAAGTATAAAAAGGGGTTAATGGGGATTAATACAATGATGGACAAAGTCCCAAAAAATATTAATTTATGAACTCTATATTTTTTCTCTTTTCACACACACGATTCACTTAAAATATTTGGGCATAAGTTGATATATAAATGGATCCAATGACTAGTGTTGTCAGATTACAGGTTGGTTAGCTAAAGAAACTAACCGCAAAAAGATAATTTATAAGCACTCGAAAGACCCCCAATTATATGGAGTTGGAAAAAGAATCACACAAATTAAAACATAAATCTTTATTAGAAATATTAAAATCTGGGTTTGATAAAACTGCTGGTATGGGATTCCCAGTACAAAGACTGGATATTATACAATAGAACCTTTTATTGGAGTGATGTCTAATGGCAGATTAGGAAGACACTGGCTTGGGTTGCAAATATCTAGACATTATACAATAGGGTCAAAAGAGTATAGTTATGTGGAGTTATATAATCTCTGCAACAGCAGCTGTCACTCACTCCTAATGCATCATGAATGACATAATAGATCACAGTGGAAATTTGTGATATTGATATCTATGTTAAATGCATAGGTAAAGTGGTGCAATGGAGCAGTAGTATATAGACAAATTATACCACCTCAATTAATTAATATCTTGTATTAACCATAGTTTACATTATTATGGAGTTAGCATCATAGTGATTGTAGAGCACACCTTGGCCTATGACAGTTATGGGAAAGAATCCCCTTTGATAGGTAGATAAAATAGTGAGTTTACACACTTCGCCCTGATCGAAATTCTTAGTTATGAGAGTAATACCAACTGTCCCTGTATAAGGGGTTGAATATTTAGGTAGCCAACAACTACTAATAAACGTATAGAAAAACTGACTATACTTAGGACAGTCCCTAGAGTAATTGACACTAAATAGTGACAGTTGTACTGCCTGTGTCAAACTCTTACGGTAGTTATACTGCAATAAATAATTTAGGTAAAATAATGTATTAAACAATACATATCATACCAGTGTATATTAATTTTTGTCACGTAGAGTTAATATTGGTAGAATCACTGCAGTTGGCTGGTAATAGTGAGTTAGCTGTAATGTTGTTACTACGATTGGGCTACTAACTCAATCAATTTTAACTAAAAGGCATCCTTAGTTGAAGATTGCATGTCAGGCGAATGAAGTGTTTTAGGTGCTTGGTGTTAACTATTGCAGACGTAGTACTGCCTGATTTGACCCACTCTTTGACCCTGATTAAATAATAAATTTGATAAAGCACACAGGTATAGCAAAATAATTATGTTGACCTTAAAGGGCTAACATTGAGCCCATATAAAAGTTATATATTAGCTATAGTTTTGTGTTGCTACCTGGAGTGCTGTAAAACAAATTGCGCAGCCAGTGGCTAGTTTTAATTTAAATATTGCATTAACAACCTTTGCAGCGTTCGTTTAATATGGACCCCTGCCAATTCTAACACTCATTCACGCTAAGTGTCAAAAACGGAAGACACCTAATGCTATACTAGCTGCTTCATTGCAGTCTCAAATCCCTTAGTGAAAAAGACTATGTCGGCAGTGAATTTGTTAGTGTCTATTCAGCGTTTGTATACTATGAAACACTGCCAGTATTACCACTCATTGTTATAAAGTGTCAATAACGGCAGACATATAATGCTCTGCTCAGCTGCTTCATTGCAGCCTCTGTTCAATTAGTAAGTAGTTTAAATAACTGTGTTAGCAAAGAACGTTTCCGTGTTTGGGTTCACAATGAGTACTAGTAGTAGAGGCATCAGAGGTAGATACCAGTGAATCAGACACTACTGATAATGAGTCTGCAACACCCTCCACTTCAACACAAATGAGGACAAGACAAGACACACGTAAAAGGAAAGATTTTTTAGAGGATGGCCCAAATTCCCAAGGAGAACCACCAGGAGAGGAGGCAGGGGCAAAACCAAAAATAAAAAGAAACAAAGACAAACATGACAACAAGAGGTGGAAACCATATAAGAGACCAACCAGCCCCTTCTCCCAAATAAGGATGACCTAATGCAAGTTGTCAATCTATCTACAAAGATTCTGAGTAGTGAACATAGAAACATCCTTGCAAAAGGTCTATCATTCTGCCCTACGAACCAACTAGACAAATTTGAAATTGCCAAAGATCTACAATTATTCCTTAGGAAAATATTTCTAAAAAAACAATATAAGAAGCATGGAGAAACAACTGATGGAAGCAACATACAGGATCCTATATGGACTAGTGAAGAATATGCCACACTGCAAATAATGGAGGAATTATTAGATGGTGAGGAGCAACTAATCAATCAAGATTGGAGAACAAACATTAGGAATAAGTCCAAATACTTTCCCAAATTGTCAACCTCCAAACACATTGAAGTTTACAATGAAATAGTAAACAAAGAAATAGCCCAACTTCCTATTAAGCCAACTACTAAGAACCTTTCGAAACAAGAACAACAAGCTCTCAAGGATATGAAGCAATGGGATGACGTGATAATTAGGAATTCGGATAAAGGAGGCAATGTGGTCATCTGGCCCAAAGATATGTAACTCATGGAGGCACACAAACAATTGAGAAACCAGGAGTGCTACAAATAACTATTCTCCAATCCAACTGAACAATTCCTAAATCAGTACAATCAGATTATATTGGAGGCTTTGGATGATAATGTAATAACCTCCAAAGAAAAGAAATTCCTTTGGGTAGAAAATCCAAAGGTGGCAACCTTTTACATAATACCTAAAATTCACAAGAATGCCACTTCACCACCAGGAAGTCAATACATCGACTATAGACTTCGTGAATTTGTGACACGTATGCCGTCTTATGTGAAAGACACAATGGAGGTACTCCAGCAGTTGGATAATCTCAAACTTAACCCTGATACCATCTTAATAACAGCGGACGTAGAATCCCTGTATACAAGTATCGACCACAAACTGGGAGTCCAGGCAGTTCAGAGTTTTTTGTCTACATCCTCTGACGAACATAAAGATCATGACGATTTCATAATTACAATTTTGTGTTGCATCACAACTACTTTGTATTAGATCAGCAGTTCTACCTGCAAATCAGGGGAACAGCAATGGGGACGGCATGTGCTCCCACCTATGCCAATTTATTTCTAGGCTGGTGGGAGCAACATGTCGTCTTTTCAGATGCGAATGCCACATTTGTTGAGCACATACCGCTGTGGTTAAGATACATCGATGATGTGGTCTTCACCTGGGAGGGCCCCCCAAGCAAACTAGATGAATTCCTAAATATCCTAAACACGAATACCCATAACATCAAACTCACATGGGAGCTGAGCAAAGAAAGTATAACTTTCTTAGACTTAAAAATGATTAAAAATCAAGACTGAGAAGTTATCACAGATTTTTACCGAAAAGAAACATCTACCAACAGCCTTCTCCATTCGGATAGTGCTGACTGCCCCCACACTGTAATATCTCTTCCAATTGGAGAATTTCTCTGAATGAAAAGGAATTGCTCAGATCCAAAACTATACAAAAAGAGAGCAATTGAATTACAAACCCGACTACAAGCAAGAGGGTATAGTAATCGGTCAATAAAAAAAATTAGACAGAGAGCTGAAAACACTGATAGAAAACAACTTCTGTGCAAAAACAAAAAGGCTAAAGATGATACCACCAGAATCATTGTAACTTATTCACCTCAAGTAAGGAGGTAGTTAATATCCTTCTCCCTGCAATAGTTAACACCAAGCACCTAAAACACTTCTTTCGCCTGACATGCAATCTTCAACTGAGGATACCTTTTAGTTAAAATTGATTGAGTTAGTAGCCCAATCGTAGTAACAACATTACAGCTATCTCACTATTACCAACCAATTGCGGTGATTATACCAATATTAACTCTACGTGACATAAATTAATATACACTGGTATGATATGTATTGTTTAATACATTATTTTACCTAAATTATTTATTGCAATATAACTACCGAAAGAGTTTGACACAGGCAGTACAACTGTCACTATTTAGTGTCAATTACTCTAGGGACTGTCCTAAGTATAGTCAGGTTTTCTATACGTTTATTAGTAGTTGTTGGCTACCTAAATATTCAACCCCTTATACAGGGACAGTTGGTATTACTCTCATAACTAAGAATTTCGATCAGGGCGAAGTGTGTAAACTCACTATTCTATCTACCTATCAAAGGGGATTCTTTCCCATAACTGTCATAGGCCAAGGTGTGCTGTACAATCACTATGATGCTAACTCCATGATAATGTAAACTATGGTTAATACAAGATATTAATTAATTGAGGTGGTATAATTTGTCTATATTCTACTGCTCCATTTCACCACTTTACCTATGCGTTTAACATAGATATCAATATCATAAATTTCCACTGTGATCTATTATGTCATTCATGATGCATTAGGAGTGAGTGACAGCTGCTGTTGCAGAGATTATATAACTCCACATAACTATACTCTTTTGACCCTATTGTATAATGTCTAGATATTTGCAACCCAAGCCAGTGTCTTCCTAATCTGCCATTAGACATCACTCCAATAAAAGGTTCTATTGTATAATATCCAGTCTTTGTACTGGGAATCCCATACCAGCAGTTTTATCAAACCCAGATTTTAATATTTCTAATAAAGATTTATGTTTTAATTTGTGTGATTCTTTTTCCAACTCCATATAATTGGGGGTCTTTCGAGTGCTTATAAATTATCTTTTTGCGGTTAGTTTCTTTAGCTAACCAACCTGTAATCTGACAACACTAGTCATTGGATCCATTTATATATCAATTTATGCCCAAATATTTTAAGTGAATCGTGTGTGTGAAAAGAGAAAAAATATAGAGTTCATAAATTAAGATTGTCTTCCTAATCTGCCATTAAACATCACTCCAATAAGAGGTTCTAGTGTATAATATCCAGTCTTTGTACTGGGAATCCCAGACCAGTATTTTAGTTTTATCAAACCCAGATTTTAATATTTCTAATAAAGATTTATGTTTTAATTTGTGTGATTCTTTTTCCAACTCCATATAATTGGGGGTCTTTATAAAGTATCTTTTTGAGGTTAGTTTCTTTAGCTAACCAACCTGTAATGTAACTTTGTTGATACAAAGCACCTAACCACACATAACTGTAGAATACTAGGGCCATTGACCTTATTACAGAACGGTAAAAGACCCGACATAATATTTATGAGTGGTGCCATCAATTCAATCCGAATTTAAGTAGTGTTGTCAGATGCAAAGAATGTGATTTTAATACAGATAAAATTAGTTTAATACAGAAAAATTCATAAAAAATACATTAAAAATTAATTGCTTAACTTCTTTGGCCAAAGTTCATAATAAATACAATAAACATAAGAAATAAATACAATTGTAATACAAATCAATTAAAAACAGATACACTTTACCCTATGAAAGACAATTACACTTTTCCCTTTGAAAATTGCAAACATGTATTCACCAAAGAACAGATTGCACAAATGTTAGCTTCCAAAGGAAAGATCTTTATCCTTATTGGCGTCAATGGAAACTTTTAAAGAACCTCCAAAGGCATTCCCTGATGGTAGATGGATAATTAAACCTTCCAGAGCCCCTCCAACTGACAGGTGGACAGTGGGTAGATGGATATGAAAGCTGCAAATCGTCTAGATACAAAGACAAAATCGGATGCTTAGACGCATATCAAAATTTAAACCACAATATATCCATACTTACACATAAGTAAGCAGGTG
The DNA here is from genome assembly GCF_027579735.1 of Bombina bombina. NCBI lineage: Eukaryota > Metazoa > Chordata > Amphibia > Anura > Bombinatoridae > Bombina > Bombina bombina. Next base: position 794,860,445 of record NC_069502.1, on the reverse strand, counting down.
TTGGCGTAGTCTCCCCGGCTCTTCCGCTTCCCGATGACCCCTGTGGAAACCTCCTGCACCTGTCACTGTAAGCTGTATTTCAGGAGACCCGTTTGGCCGTTAGAATAGGAGCCAGAGGAGATGATTGAGCGCCAAACAAATTTCCACACCTGAACGGATGACAAGACTTGCGAAAACAGTCCTTAGGTTCAATAGTCAGGTGATGCAAACAGGAAACTCTATCGGACACTGAGCAACGCGTTTCAAATCTTTGTCAAGCCCAGTTAGTACATCTACAATATTGGCTTCTTATACCCCACTCCTTAAAGCAGTGATTTGCAACCTTTTTTTTGCCGTGGCACACTTTTTTACAATAAAAAATCCTGCGGCACACCACCATCCCAAAATTTTACAAAATCACACATTGTAGCCTAATACAGGATATATATATGTATATATACATATATACACACACTGTACTGTGCTGTCATGCCATGCCTCCTACAAACTATACATGACATATTGACATTCATTCACAATCATAATGATTGTCTGTGAATGAATGTCAATTTCATGGTTGTAAATGATGCCTGATGAGCCTGTCACATACCTCCCAATATTTAAAAATTTGAAAGAGGGACACCCCCGCACTGTTGTCAGTCTGCCGCGGCACACCTGAGGATCTCTCACGGCACACTGGTTGAAAAACACTGCCTTAAAGGGGTAGCCATTAATTAGTTTGTATTTCATTTATTACTATTTTATTCATACACTGCTTGTCTATTTCTCCAAATAATATACATACATAGTAGTACTTATAAATATATTTACAATTTAAACAGAAAAAATAGAAAAGGTAATTTGCACAATTTGAGCACATTACAAGAAACCTCATAAAAACATAAAAAACTCATAAAAATGAATTGATAACTTCTAAATGGTAGATTAAAAATTCATTAGGATTTCTACTTCAAATGTTAAAGTCAAAATTACACAAATTCTGCACAAGAGCACATTACAAGAAACTATATTAAAAGCTTTATTCCTAATATTTTTCTAATTTTTAAAAGTCATTAAAAAAATATTTTCTTAGTGTTCATTAAAACACATTCTTTATATTTCAACACTCCTAAGCCCAAATTCATCTTGTGTGTGAAATTGTGCAAAATACCCTCGATTTAATTTAAAAATTGGCATAAATGTAACCAGTTGGTCAGTAAAATCAGCCAGTAAAATGGCCTTAGGGAGAACACTGGTATAATAAGGTACTGCAGTGATATCTGTGTGTGTAAGGTAGAGGGAACCTCTCTATAATATTATATACCTGCATATGACATACTGTGGAGGAGTTGTGTGCGTGCAAAACAAAGGGGATCTTTCTATATTATATATTTGTATATAAGCTACTGTGTGTAGATACTTCAGAATTTGGTATGGGAGTTCAAATGAAGGCATCCAAAACTCAGATTTACCTATAGCTGGGGCAGAGGTAATCTATGTATAATCTTATATACCTGTATATAACGTTCTGGGGTGGGGCTGTATGTGTGACGCAGAGAGAACCTCTCTTTAATATTTTATACCTGTATATAACATACTAGGGAGGATATGCATGTGTGTGTGGGACAGAAGGAACCTCTCTGTAATATATACCTCTATATAACATACCGGGAGGGGATGCATGTGTGTGTGATGCAGATGGAGCCTCTCAATAATATTATATATCTGTATATAACATACTAGGGACAGGGATGCGCAATTCCTATCGCCTGACGCCCCGGGACATGCAGTTGTAGGCGCAGTGCATGTCATTTTTCCCCCCATTTAGCCCTGCTGTGGGCAAACAGAAGCAAACGGTGTCTTTATCAGATGTGCAGATCGCAAATTATCCCGGGTGCCACTGGTACCTTCATTTTATTTCCCTTCTGTTCCTAGTGTCCCTTTTCACACCGCCACACTGTCTTGGCGCCAATTTCAATCTAATTAGTGGGGGGGGGCAGTGCTACTATGCATGCATGCATTACTGTAGGTGATATAATTCAGTTAGAAAGCGCTGGAGGGTTTACTCTGCGCATGCGCAAGGCTTGCATGTCATTTATATGAAGGCATGCTCTTGCTCCAGATAATTTCTGTGGATGAAGTGGCAGGGATGTGCAATTTAGAGGTAAGATTTTGTACATTAAAACCGGATAAAAAAAAACAAAAAACAGTTAAGGGTCCAGTTAAAAAAAAAAAAAAAAAAAGTTCTGATGGGAAGTACAATAATGTATTATTAAAAATATACGCCTAGATTTAGAGTTTTGTCGGTAAAGACCCGCGTAGCTAACACTTTTTTTCCCAACGCACCCTTAAGACAACGCTGGTATTTAGAGTTGTCTGAGGGGCTGCGTTAGGCTCCAAAAAGGGTGCGTTGAGCCTACTGTACCGCCACTTCAACCCTCAATACCAGCGCTGCTTACGGTAGCGGTAAGCATCTAAAACGTGCTTGTGCACGATATCCCCATAGGAAACAATGGGGCAGTTTGGGCTGAAAAAAAACCTGCAAAAAAGCAGCGTTCAGCTCCTAACGCAGCCCCATTGTTTCCTATGGGGAAACACTCTCTAATTCTGCACCTAACACCCTAACATGAACCTTGAGTCTAAACACCCCTAACCTTACACTTATTAACCCCTAATCTGCCGCCCCCGCTATCGCTGACACCTGCATTATATTATTAACCACTAATCTGCTGCTCCGTACACCGCCGCAACCTACATTATACCTAATGTACCCCTAATCTGCTGCCCCTAACATCGCCGACCCCTATATTATATTTATTAACCCCTAATCTGCCCCCCCCAACGTCGCCGCTACCTTACCTACACTTATTAACCCCTAATCTGCCGACCGGAACTCGCCGCTACTCTAATAAATGTATTAACCCCTAAACCGCCGCACTCCCGCCTCGCAAACCCTATAATAAAAAGTATTAACCCCTAATCTGCCCTCCCTAACATCGCCGCCACCTAACTTCAAGTATTAACCCCTAATCTGCCGACCGGACCTCGTCGCTACTATAATAAATGTATTAACCCCTAAAGCTAAGTCTAACCTTAACACCCCCCTAAATTAAATATAATTTTAATCTAACTAAATAAATATTATTAACTAAAGTATTCCTATTTAAATCTAAATACTTACCTGTAAAATAAACCCTAATATAGCTACAATATATTGAATAATTATATTGTAGCTATTTTAGGATTTATATTTATTTTACAGGCAACTTTGTATTTATTTTAACTAGGTACAATAGCTATTAAATAGTTATTTACTATTTAATATCTACCTAGTTAAAATAATTACAAAATTACCTGTAAAATAAATCCTAACCTAAGTTACAATTAAACCTAACACTACACTATCACTAAATTAATTAAATCAATTACCTACAATTACCTACAATTAAATAAACTAAACTAAATTACAAAAACAAACACTAAATTACAAAAAATAAAGATTACAAGAATTTTAAGCTAATTACACCTACTCTAAGCCCCCTAATAAAATAACAAAGCCCCCCAAAATAATAAAGGTCCCTATCCTATTCTAAATTAAAAAGTAACCAGCTCTTTTACCAGCCCTTAAAAGGGCTTTTTGCGGGGCATGCCCCAAAGTAAACAGCTCTTTTGCCTGTAAAAAAAAACACAATACCACCCCCCAACATTACAACCCACCACCCACATACCCCTACTCTAACCCAAACCCCCCTTAAATAAACCTTACACTACCCCCCTGAAGATCTCCCTACCTTGAGTTGTGTTCACCCAGCCGGGCACCGATGGACCAAAAGAGGACATCCGGAGCGGCAGAAGTGTTCATCCTATCCGGGCAGAAGAGGACATCCAGACCGGCAGACATCTTCATCCAAGCGGCATCTTCTATCTTCATCCATCCGACGAGGAGCGGCTCCATCTTCAAGACCTCTGGCGCGGAACATCCTCTTCCTTCCGACAACTACCGATGAATGAAGGTTCCTTTAAGTGACGTCATCCGAGATGGCGTCCCTTGAATTCCAATTGGCTGATAGGATTCTATCAGCCAATCGGAATTAAGGTAGGAAAAATCTGATTGGCTGATTGAATCAGCCAATCAGATTGAGCTTGCATTCTATTGGCTGTTCCGATCAGCCAATAGAATGCGAGCTCAATCTGATTGGATCAGCCAATCCGATTGAACTTGAATCTGATTGGCTGATATAAATAAAAAAATGTGTTTCTTCCGAAGATTTTTCCAAATAGAGTTCTGCTGCATTTATTTGTGACTATTTTGAACCTTTATGAGCCTTACTGCCGTTTTATTAGTTTTCACTGATCAAAGGGAAAGACTTTGCTTCTTGCTATTTTTACAGTATATAACGTCATGTGTGGGTATGATTTATAAACTTTTAATTTCATTTTAAAGATGACTTCAATATGGAGAAGTTTGCGCAATGCAATTTTGAATGTTTCAGCTCTGTAGAGTAAGATTTCAACTGTGTTCATTTTTAGCAATTTATAGTGTGGAATTATTGCTCAGATCAATTTGAGCAGTGTGTAGATTGAGATTACAATTTAGTTTACCTGGTAAAATAAGTGAATCCTTAAAGGTTGTACCTTTTCATGATGTGTTTTATGCAGTCCTGAAACAGCCAATGTGTTTTATAGGTTCTTTTAAAGCTCAAACATGTAAATAGTGTCAAAGGGTAAAAATTCAAAAATGATCTGAAAAATGGGGTTTAACATTAAATAGTCTGGTAAATGTAAAACTAGTGGCACTATTGTGCAGAGTATTATATAAACACATATACAGACAAATCATTTAAATTTGAGATGTTTAACATTTTTAATTAGCAAACAGTCAAAAGTCCAGCACCCTTAAAGGGACAGTACACTGTAAAATTGTTTTTCCATAAATGTATTTTAAATGACTTGTTATACCAACTGCAGAGTATAAAATATTTGAGAAATTGCATTTTTGGGTTTATTTGTGTATCTGAAGTAGCTGGTTTTGTGCTTTGAAACCACAGCCTTTTACAATGGGTTGAGCTTCAGGTAATATCAGATCTCATTATGTTATCACTTTTATGTACACAGACTTGCTTCCTTATCTTATATTTGTCTGGAACACCAAAGCTCAATACATAGAGAGAGAGAGAGAGCAATGGAAAATTATCATTTTATTACTTAAAGGGACAGTCAACACCAGAAGTTTTGTTGTTTTAAAAGATAGATAATCCCTTTATTGCCCATTCCCCAGTTTTGCATAAACAACACAGTTATATTAATATACTTTTAACCTCTGTGATTACCTTGTATCTAAGCATCTTCTGACAGCCCCCTGATCACATGACATTTTATTTATTATCTATTGACTTTCATTTTAGCCAATTAGTGCAGTGTCTGCCACAATCCACGGGCGTGCTCACAATGTAATCTATAGGGTTTACCTGAACTAGCTCTCCCCTGCTGTGAAAAGCAAATACAAAAGCATGTGATTAGAGGCGGCCTTCAAGGGCTTAGAAATTATCATATGAGCCTTCCTAGGTCTAGCTTTCAACTAAGAATACCAAAAGAACAAAGCAAAATTGGTGATAAAAGTAAATTGGAAAGTTGTTTAAAATTACATGCCCTATTTGAAACATTAAAGTTTTTTTTGGACTTGACTGTCCCTTTAACTATCATGCCCCCCACTGAGGGTGTAATCTCTTCTGCTGGCTGTGTTTACTTAGGCTTGTCAATAGCGTATACGCCAGTATCAAAACTTTCAGTATAGGTTGGGAAACCACATGCTAAATCAGCTATTTCAAATGCTGAAATCTGAGTAAAGGAGCTACTTGCAACCAATTTAATACACTCTAGCAGGTAAAAAGGATCATTGGGAATAATTTAAAGGGGAGAAAGTTTTTGGGTGAACTGTCCCTTTAAATACCCAATGCTCACTGCCAGGGTTCCTGCAAACCCCCAAACAGATGCACACAGAGATAGCAGCATTATAAATTATAACCAATTTATTATGGCACAAGAAAAAAGTCCACAACGTTTCGGGGTCTTACCCCTTAATCATGTGAATCACATGATTAAGGGGTAAGACCCCGAAACATTGTGGACTTTTTTCTTGTGCCATAATAAATTGGTTATAATTTATGCTGCTGCTATCTCTGTGTGTAACATTTTTAATTGCCAGACTATTCAATGTTTAACCCCATTTTTAGCTGCTTGTAATTTAGGATTGCGGGAATTATTTTCTCTCAGTAACTGGATATTGTGAAATTAAATTGGATATTTTTGCAGTAATTAAAATTATGTGTGTGTGTGTGTCCTGTTCTTGCACACTTTGCATTGCATTTTCATAATTTGATTTGCCTTATTTTACTTAATTTTTTTTACTGTGTTTTTTCACTGCCAATTGATGGAATGCGACATTCTACACAGTGATTGCTGGATCACTGCAGAAGCTCATGTATATCTGCAAATGGATTCTAGCATTTTCTAGGGGAAGTGGGGAAAAATACAGGAAAATTGGAGGAAAATAGGGAAAGTGCATTGCAAAGTTTCTTTAAAAAAATAAATTAAAAAAATCACCATTCTGTGTTTAAAACACCTTAAATTTTCCTGTTTTTTTTTTCTACTGCCCCAGAAATGCTAGAATCCATTGGCAAATATAAATGAGCACCTGCAGTGATCCAGCAGTCACTGTGTGGAATGTTGAAATTCCATAATTTCTAGGGCAGTAAAAAATTGGTGGAAAACCGAACACATCAAGTAATGAAAATACATTGCAAAGTTTGTTTGTATGAAGAAGAAAAAAATCACCATTGTGATTGATTTTTTTTTTTTTTTTTAAACAAAGAAACTTTGCAATGTACTTTCTTTATTTGATTTGTCCTATTTTTCCTCCAATTTTTCTGTGTTTTTTTTCCCACTGCCCCAGAGATGCTGGAATGCATTGGCAGATATACATGAGCTCCTACAGTGATGCAACAATCACTGTGTAGAATGTTGCATTCCATAATTTCTAGGGCAGTGAAAAAACACAGGAAAAATTGGAGGAACATAATGCAAATCAAATCCTGAATACGATGCAAAGTTTTATTTGAACCCCCCCAACAAAAAACACAGTTGTGTGTTTAAAAAAACAAACAAACTTTACAATGTATTTTCATATTTGATTTGCACTATTTTCCTCACTTTGTTTTACTGGCCTAGAAATGATGGAATGGAACATTCTACACAGTGACTGCTGGATCACTGCAGTTGCTCATGTATATCTGCCAATGCATTCCAGCATTTCTGGGGCAGCGAAAAGGGCTAATTTAGTAAAAATAGTTAGCACAATTATTTTTTTAAATTGCTGGCAAGTTTTTTTTTTTTTTTTTTTTTTTTTAGTTTTCAAAAGAGCTTTATTTTGATATTTTAAACATACACATCATAAGTTGAATGTATACATACATCAAAGCTGTTACAGTAAAATGTTTTGTCACAATAATCCTTTGAAAAAACTGTAAAACGGTGTGAGACACGCTTATGAACATTCATTTCATCATTGGAAGGAACCATTTAAATGCAGTGTATGTTTTCATTGTTCCCCAACATCTGGTTATGTAGACCACTCTTGGGTCGTAACATATTTATAGGTAATAAATAGACATGGGGAGAGATTGGAATAAAGCGAAATCAACAGTTATGGTATGGGAAACATAGAACATATGTGTTTTAACTCTAAATCATGCTTATAAATTTTAAAGCTGAGCCACATATATGTAAGGGATAAAGCTTATTATGTTCAAATAAATGTGTGAATATTGTGTATGATCTGAGGTCAGGGGGCTAAAATGATATATCATGTTCAGGGGCTAATTCTTAATTAAGCAGTTTTATTCTTTATGTTATAGTAAAATTTCTATCTCGCTGGCAATACTATATTTAGATGAGTGAATATGAAATTAGGAAGCATTATACACTACAAAAGGAACGTGGGGCTATACTCCAGGTTAGATCTTCTTTAAATGCCTTCTGAAGTATATCTAACTAACCTTTCATGAAGGGTGGGGAGAGACGCATATAGGGCGTCTTAAAGGCCAGATTTGAGAGGAATTTGGGTGGTATATTAGTGGGTTAGATCTGTAAGAAAGAGATTGGCACAGGTTGCTACTTTATTTTTAAGGTTAGTTTATCTTTTGTTGATCAAAACGAAAGGGTTTTGTGAGACCTATGCCATAGTGCCTGGTTTTGTCTATTACTGTGCTGCTAAAGTAGTTATACATAACGTGGCTCAGACAACCAAACAGAAATTCCTTGTTAATTATTTACACAGAACGGCACTTACATGTTACATAAGTGTACAAATATAATCATCCCCCAGCACATTACCTTACGCTAAAACTGTGAACAGCAAACAGTCAACAGGACTTTTAACCTAAACTTGTACATAGTGCTACTACCTTATTTAATTTAACAAACTGACGTTTCTATGCAGCATGGCTCTCAGCCAGTATCAAAACACCAATGAGCCCATACCAACATCGCCACATAAGTGAGAAAAATATATTCCCCAATTGTATTCAGTGTATCTATTAGAGCCAAATGTCCCTTTAAACTGAGCAGTGTCTCTGGTGCCCTGCTGCAAAGTGTTTCGGATCTATAGCCGTGACCTGTTAAGGATGATAGTAAGTCTCTTACTGTCGGTTTAGTGCTGTACAGCGGCCCGGTCTTGGATGCTGACTCTGACCTTTCTGTTCTGGGAAACCCTGGCCCGGTGTCTACTTGATGATGAGACCGCATTGCCGTGTTCTTCTTTGCCGCTGTCTGTGGGGCAGGACCAATGATCTGACTTAGTGGTTCTGTAACCACCAGGGGCAATTCCGCTCCGCTTAACTCCTTTCCTCGCTGTGCTCCAAAATTATTGCTTAGAGCGTAGATCTGCTGTTGCATGAGCTGTACTTTACCCCTGTGTGGTCCAGTGAGTAAGCTCGCCTTCTGTGCATGCTCCGGTCCGTGCAGCTCTTGTGTTGTAGGGGAAGGATTGGCCACAATGAAGCCTATGCGGGTTTTCCCCGGTGTATGCTCGTTAATGAGTGTCTCACTCTCCTGCTCTCCCTCTAAGCGCTGCAGAAGACAGTCGTATGGAGCCCTTTCTATCAGTCTCTGCAAGCGTGTAATTAAGTTCGCCATTAGTGCCTCATAGTTACTCTGGATGCGCTCCTCCGCCATGTTTAACCTCCTCCGCTTGATGTGAGTATTTTATAAGCAAATTGAAGCGTTTCCCCCGCTGCTGTAGGTACTCAGGGTCTGCCCCCTGATCCGTTAAGGCTGTGTGCTAATGAAGAATCGGTAAGTCGGGTTAACCGACAGCACCAGTAACCCGTTTCTTCCCGGGGGGGGTGGGTACCTAATAGTGGGCCGCCGCCCTAGGCCATATACTTCCAAACTGAGTCCCCAGAGTCATGAAAACGGCAAGAAGGGTGATTATAAGACCGCAACTGCCAGAATCACGGTATCTTAGTGTTATTTATTTGTAATCCTGCCGTTTAGACACTTTAATCAGCGGTTTAGTGTCGATTCTGCTGGAGCCTTCAGGAATTGCGTCCGTTCCAGGACACTGCATGGACACGCCCCTGCTGGCAAGTTTTTTAAAATCATTTTAAAAAATAAGCAAAATTAGTTACATAGCTATGCTGTCTGGAGAAGTCTGATCCACCTGCCCTTATCAGTGTTTAGCATCAGAAACACAGGCTTTGTATTTCAACTGCGTTGCTCCAGCAGATAAGGAGTGTAAAAGCCTTGTGTTCTACCAAAAGCAAAGGTGGAGATAGATACAGCCATATAAGGAATTGTGTGTGTGTGTGTGGGGGGGGGGGGGGGGTAGTTAGAGCTGTTCAATTCAAGGGTTAATGGTGAGGCACTGCAGTGTAAATTTGCAGGTAAAGTAATTTAAAGTACATATTTATATTTTGTCTCTATCCCAACGTGTTTTATGTCCCTTTTAATGACTGTATCTCTGTCTTTTTGTCAAGTGAGATTCGCCATGATAAGACAAATTAATTCTTACTTTGTCTTATAATATCTTGGGCTGTAATTTAAAAATTGAATAAAAGTGCTAATTTTTGTTCATACTTTGGGGCGGCTTGGCAGATCCCCTACGAAAAATCCAACAATGTCCTTATTTTACAGATTTGTGTATGCAAAGTTTAAAAGTGTTGTTATGTAATAAGAATAGAATCCAGTTTGCCTAGGAAGACCGTTTTCATAGCAGTTTTTTGATAGTCAATATGGCATCTCAGAGTCTTCTTAAATTTGGCTTCAAGTAAACCAGCAAACAAGATGCAGCCACAGAAGAGACGGGCACACAAGATGCTGGGAATGTGTCTCAGAGCCATAGCGACTTCGAGAGTAGAAGCCCAAATCCTACTGCTGTTACTGTATCAAAAGACAAAAGGTATGATACAGAGAAGAGACAGAGTGTTTCAACCTCACTGGAAAGATTCCTGGACTTGGCTTGTTTTGAAGGAGAGTCAAGGGGAAGAAAAGATGTTCTGTGAAATTTGCATAAAATACCCTACCATAACAATGAGTCACTCTGGATCTGGTAAGAATGCCTTTGTTAGTGGCTGTGATAAATTTTGCATTGAACCAATCAAAGCTCATGGAACAAGGAAAGCTCACATGGCATGCAGTTCGTGGTTCAAACAAGAAAAAAACAAAACACTAGTGAAGTCGAAGGCATCAGCAAGTTCAGCGTTCACTATCAGTACCAGTTCTGCAGTTAAATCAGTGCAACCCATTATTGTTAAAGCTCTTCAAAAACTGAAGGAGGTAAAAAGGAAGAGGCTAACTATTTTATTTAACAATGCATATGTAATTGCAAAACAGGGGAAGCCTCTTTCAGACATGGATATGTTGTGCCAAACAATGATAAAAGGCTGGTGTGGACTTAGGGAAAAAAAACTACACTAATCGTGGAAAAGCTGCTGAATTCATTAAATGTGAAGCGGAAATAATTCAACAGGACATCAAAGAGATTGTCTGTCTGTCAGAAATTCATGGTTTATCTGTATTGTTGCAGATGGCAGCACAGATGGTGCCATAATTGAACAGGAAACCGTGCTGAGCAGGGTTGTTAATGAGGGGAAACCTTATACAGCATTTGTAGACCTTGTCCCAGTGGAGCACGCCCATGCTACAGGTGTGCTGGATGCGATTGTTAAAGCTCTAAAAAAACCTGTCTTTGGATATGCTACATATGAGGTCCCCAGAACAGCCTGGCCCAACGCTTATCTCTGCAAATTTTGATGGTGCTGCTGTATTGCTGGGTTCAAAATGTGGTGTAGCAGCACTGATAAAGAAAGACATCCCATTTCTGCTATCTGTACATTGTGTAGCACACAAGCTTCAGCTGGCAATTCTAGATGCAGTGAAGAACACACCTTATCTTCTTTGTTTTAAAGAAACTTTGAAATTTGTCTTCAAGTTCTACTGGAATAGCCCTAAAAGGAGAAGCGATGCAAAAGAAATTGCAAGGGTAATAGAAGATAGCTTTGCTCATTTCAGTGACATTAAACAAGTGAGATGTGTTTCTAGTAAAAGTAGGGCCCTAAAAGCAATGCAGCAAAACTTGCAAACTGTGGTTTTACATCTTGGCCAGGTTGGTGCTGGGACTGATGAGTCTTCAGCTAAAGCAAGAAAATATCTCAAATGCAACACCAGTGTGAATTTTCTCTCGACCCTGTGCATTTTTTGTGATATTCTTGATCCTGTATCTCAGCTTCAATAGAATGACCTTCTGTTACTTGATGTTAAGCCTGCTCTTGAGAAATGTGCACTAAAACTGACTGGCTTGAGGCTTCATCTGGGTGAAAACATGAAGCTGTTCAATAGACTGTACCATCCAGAGGAGAGGAAATTTGGAGATCAATCTACTGAGGGGTGGGAGATTCAATTGACAGGCCAGTGCCCACCAGCTACTAGCATACGTAATGTACAGCTAATTGAAAACATTATAGATTACATTGATGAAAGGTTTTCCATTTTTAATTCTATGCTATCCAGTGGATTCCAGGTTTTTGACTACTCAACATGGCCTGAAGGCAGAGAGGAACTATATACGTATGGCAGAGATGACCTTGAAGAATTGTTAGGCTATTTTGGCATTCTTTTCTCGGCTGAGGAAAAGTCGGCTATCCTTGATGAGTCTTGCGGACTTAAGGCTTCACATGACAAATTTCAAAGATAAAAGCATAAAAGTTTTGGCTGCATATTCATCAATGTTGTCATCAAAACCATCTATGTTGTGTAATATACTGAAGGTTGTGGAGATGATGTTCACAGTAAGTTTTTCAACAGCAGAGGCAGAACGTTTTTTTTCCTGCAATGGACATAGTAAAAAATCCACTTCGAACAAGACCTCAGCAAGGCATACTGCATGACTTAATGCTCATTAAAATGGAGGAATACGAGCCCAGCAGAGCTATTCAGTATTGGCTTACATCTAGTGGAACCATAAGAGGCCTCACGAGGTTGACTCTGCCTAAAGTATACTTTTAAGTTTATTTTTTTTAAGTAAGCTCCAATTTTTTTTTGGGAGTAAGCTCCAATTCTCATTTGAAAATCCTGTTTAATCACACTAACTACTTGCATTTGTTGATTGCATTAAAATATTGTTAGGTCTGTCTCCTAATTTATCAATAAAAACTTTATTTATATACAGTTTTGGTTTAAAATTATTTTGCGAATCAGGACAAGTAGATTGTCACAAGGGACAAATAGATTGGGCTCCCGCTTTAGTCCCTTGGACAAGTAGTTTTTTTTTTTTTTTTTTTTTTTAAATTTCACACCCCTGAAGGAGGGGATGCATGTGTGTGTGGGACAGAGGGAACCTCTCTATAATATATACCTGTATATAACATACCGGGAGGGGATGCATGTATGTGTGACGCAGAGGGAACCTCTCTGTAATATTATATCTCATTGACGGAGGAACTGGTGAGCTGTGTGCAGTGGTTGATCTTAGAGCCGGCTTTCATTTCAGGATTCCCGCTGCCACGGTATTTACCTCCTCCTTTTGCTGGATCACTGTGTCCTTGAGTTACTCACGGCCCATTTTTTTATAATAACACTAACTGTGACTTTGGAGATTACGCTACTAGTGCGATTAGCACGCTATAAAGGGACATATATACCCTGGACAGTCTAACACTCATAGTGGGCCAGTGTGTCAATCTCAGCAGGCACAAGCAGTTTTTGGATCACTCAGCATATACAGTTTTGAATCGTTTTTTGCCAAGATTTGTATTTCAAAACAAAGTGCCATTACATACCTCATATGTTTGAGGATGAAGCTTGTAAGTGTACATCTTGATGTTTTTATTGTATGAATAAAGTGGAATAACTGTTTTAAATCTGCACTTAGATCAGTGTGTTTACCCTTGGCTGCGCTCCATCCCCTTTCTGTTTCTACAGATTTCATCATACAAACCTGTAATTTCTTTCATGTAATTAACAAGAGTCCATGAGCTAGTGACGTATGGGATATACATTCCTACCAGGAGGGGCAAAGTTTCCCAAACCTTAAAATGCCTATAAATACACCCCTCACCACACCCACAAATCAGTTTTACAAACTTTGCCTCCAAGGGAGGTGGTGAAGTAAGTTTGTGCTAGATTCTACGTTGATATGCGCTCCGCAGCAAGTTGGAGCCCGGTTTTCCTCTCAGCGTGCAGTGAATGTCAGAGGGATGTGAAGAGAGTATTGCCTATTGAATGCAGTGATCTCCTTCTACGGGGTCTATTTCATAAGGTTCTCTGTTATCGGTCGTAGAGATTCATCTCTTACCTCCCTTTTCAGATCGACGATATACTCTTATATTTACCATTACCTCTACTGATTCTCGTTTCAGTACTGGTTTGGCTTTCTACAAACATGTAGATGAGTGTCCTGGGGTAAGTAAGTCTTATTTTCTGTGACACTCTAAGCTATGGTTGGGCACTTTATTTATAAAGTTCTAAATATATGTATTCAAACATTTATTTGCCTTGACTCAGAATGTTCAACTTTCCTTATTTTCAGACAGTCAGTTTCATATTTGGGATTATGCATTGAATTATCATATTTTTCTTACCTCAAAAATTTGACTTTTTTCCCTGTGGGCTGTTAGGCTCGCGGGGGCTGAAAATGCTTCATTTTATTGCGTCATTCTTGGCGCGGACTTTTTTGGCGCAAAAATTCTTTTCCGTTTCCGGCGTCTTACGTGTCGCCGGAAGTTGCGTCATTTTTTGACGTTATTTTGCGCCAAAAATGTCGGCGTTCCGGATGTGGCGTCATTTTTGGCGCCAAAAGCATTTAGGCGCCAAATAATGTGGGCGTCTTATTTGGCGCTAAAAAATATGGGCGTCTCTTTTGTCTCCACATTATTTCAGTCTCATTTTTCATTTGCTTCTGGTTGCTAGAAGCTTGATATTTGGCTTTTTTTCCCATTCCTGAAACTGTCTTATAAGGAATTTGATCTATTTTGCTTTATATGTTGTTTTTTCTCTTACATATTGCAAGATGTCTCACGTTGCATCTGAGCCAGAAGATACTACAGGAAAACCACTGCCTGCTGGATCTACCAAAGCTAAGTGTATCTGCTGTAAACTTTTGGTAGCTATTCCTCCAGCTGTTGTTTGTAATAATTGTCATGACAAACTTGTTAAAGCAGATAATATTTCCTTTAGTGATGTACCATTGCCTGTTGCAGTTCCCTCAACATCTAAGGTGCAGAATGTTCCTGATAACATAAGAGATTTTGTTTCTGAATCCATAAAGAAGGCTTTGTCTGTTATTTCTCCTTCTAGTAAACGTAAAAAGTCTTTTAAATCTTCTCTCTCTACAGATGAATTTTTAAATGAACACCATCATTCTGATTCTTTGGACTCTTCTGGTTCAGAGGATTCTATCTCAGAGATTGATGCTGATAAATCTTCATATTTATTTAAGATGGAATTTATTCGCTCTTTACTTAAAGAAGTAATAATTGCTTTAGAAATAGAGGATTCTAGTCCTCTTGATACTAATTCTATACGTTTGGATAAGGTTTTTAAAGCTCCTGCAGTTATTCCAGAAGTCTTTCCTGTTCCTAATGCTATTTCTGCAGTAATTTCCAAGGAATGGGATAAATTGGGTAATTCATTTACTCCTTCTAAACGTTTTAAGCAATTATATCCTGTTCCGCCTGACATGTTAGAATTTTGGGACAAAATCCCTAAAGTTGATGGGGCTATTTCTACCCTTGCTAAACGTACTACCATTCCTACGTCAGATGGTACCTCGTTTAAGGATCCTTTAGATAGAAAAATTGAATCTTTTCTAAGAAAAGCTTATCTATGTTCAGGTAATCTTCTTAGACCTGCTATATCATTGGCTGATGTTGCTGCAGCTTCAACTTTTTGGTTGGAAACTCTAGCGCAACAAGTATCAAATCGTGATTCTCATGATATTATTATTCTTCTCCAGCATGCTAATAATTTTATCTGTGATGCCATTTTTGATATTATTAGAGTTGATGTTAGGTTTATGTCTCTGGCTATCTTAGCCAGAAGAGCTTTATGGCTTAAGACCTGGAATGCTGATATGGCTTCTAAATCAACTCTACTTTCCATTTCTTTCCAGGGAAACAAATTATTTGGTTCTCAGTTGGATTCTATTATTTCAACTGTTACTGGTGGGAAAGGAACTTTTTTACCACAGGATAAAAAATCTAAAGGTAAAAACAGGGCTAACAATCGTTTTCGTTCCTTTCGTTTCAACAAAGAACAAAAGCCTGATCCTTCGTCCTCAGGAGCAGTTTCAGTTTGGAAACCATCTCCAGTCTGGAATAAATCCAAGCCTGCTAGAAAGGCAAAGCCTGCTTCTAAGTTCACATGAAGGTACGGCCCTCATTCCAGTTCAGCTGGTAGGGGGCAGGTTACGTTTTTTCAAAGAAATTTGGATCAATTCTGTTCACAATCTTTGGATTCAGAACATTGTTTCAGAAGGGTACAGAATTGGTTTCAAGATGAGACCTCCTACAAAGAGATTTTTTCTTTCCCGTGTCCCAGTAAATCCAGTGAAAGCTCAAGCATTTCTGAATTGTGTTTCAGATCTAGAGTTGGCTGGAGTAATTATGCCAGTTCCAGTTCTGGAACAGGGGATGGGGTTTTATTCAAATCTCTTCATTGTACCGAAGAAGGAGAATTCCTTCAGACCAGTTCTGGATCTAAAATTATTGAATCGTTATGTAAGGATACCAACGTTCAAGATGGTAACTGTAAGGACTATATTGCCTTTTGTTCAGCAAGGGAATTATATGTCCACAATAGATTTACAGGATGCATATCTGCATATTCCGATTCATCCAGATCATTATCAGTTCCTGAGATTCTCTTTTCTAGACAAGCATTACCAATTTGTGGCTCTACCGTTTGGCCTTGCTACAGCTCCAAGAATTTTCACAAAGATTCTCGGTGCCCTTCTGTCTGTAATCAGAGAACAGGGTATTGTGGTTTTTCCTTATTTGGACGATATCTTGGTACTTGCTCAGTCTTTACATTTAGCAGAGTCTCATACGAATCGACTTGTGTTGTTTCTTCAAGATCATGGTTGGAGGATCAATTTACCAAAAAGTTCTTTGATTCCTCAAACAAGGGTAACCTTTCTGGGTTTCCAGATAGATTCAGTGTCCATGACTCTGTCTTTAACAGACAAGAGACGTCTAAAATTGATTACAGCTTGTCGAAACCTTCAGTCTCAATCATTCCCTTCGGTAGCCTTATGCATGGAAATTCTAGGTCTTATGACTGCTGCATCGGACGCGATCCCCTTTGCTCGTTTTCACATGCGACCTCTTCAGCTCTGTATGCTGAACCAATGGTGCAGGGATTACACGAAGATATATCAGTTAATATCTTTAAAACCGATTGTTCGACACTCTCTAACGTGGTGGACAGATCACCTTCGTTTAATTCAGGGGGCTTCTTTTGTTCTTCCGACCTGGACTGTAATTTCAACAGATGCAAGTCTCACAGGTTGGGGAGCTGTGTGGGGATCTCTGACAGCACAAGGAGTTTGGGAATCTCAGGAGGTGAGATTACCGATCAATATCTTGGAACTCCGTGCAATTTTCAGAGCTCTTCAGTTTTGGCCTCTTCTGAAGAGAGAATCGTTCATTTGTTTTCAGACAGACAATGTCACAACTGTGGCATACATCAATCATCAAGGAGGGACTCACAGTCCTCTGGCTATGAAAGAAGTATCTCGAATTTTGGTTTGGGCGGAATCCAGCTCCTGTCTAATCTCTGCGGTTCATATCCCAGGTGTAGACAATTGGGAAGCGGATTATCTCAGTCGCCAAACGTTGCATCCGGGCGAATGGTCTCTTCACCCAGAGGTATTTCTTCAGATTGTTCAAATGTGGGGGCTCCCAGAGATAGATCTGATGGCCTCTCAGCTAAACAAGAAACTTCCCAGGTATCTGTCCAGATCCCGGGATCCTCAGGCGGAGGCAGTGGATGCATTATCACTTCCTTGGAAGTATCATCCTGCCTATATCTTTCCGCCTCTAGTTCTTCTTCCAAGAGTAATCTCCAAGATTCTGAAGGAATGCTCGTTTGTCCTGCTAATAGCTCCGGCATGGCCTCACAGGTTTTGGTATGCGGATCTTGTCCGGATGGCATCTTGCCAACCATGGACTCTTCCGTTAAGACCAGACCTTCTGTCGCAAGGTCCTTTTTTCCATCAGGATCTGAAATCCTTAAATTTAAAGGTATGGAGATTGAACGCTTGATTCTTGGTCAAAGAGGTTTCTCTGACTCCGTGATTAATACTATGTTACAGGCTCGTAAATCTGTATCTCGAGAGATATATTATAGAGTCTGGAAGACTTATATTTCTTGGTGTCTTTCTCATCATTTTTCTTGGCATTCTTTTAGAATACCGAGAATTTTACAGTTTCTTCAGGATGGTTTAGATAAGGGTTTGTCCGCAAGTTCTTTGAAAGGACAAATCTCCGCTCTTTCTGTTCTTTTTCACAGAAAGATTGCTATTCTTCCTGATATTCATTGTTTTGTACAAGCTTTGGTTCGTATAAAACCTGTCATTAAGTCAATTTCTCCTCCTTGGAGTTTGAATTTGGTTCTGGGAGCTCTTCAAGCTCCTCCGTTTGAACCTATGCATTCATTGGACATTAAATTACTTTCTTGGAAAGTTTTGTTCCTTTTGGCCATCTCTTCTGCTAGAAGAGTTTCTGAATTATCTGCTCTTTCTTGTGAGTCTCCTTTTCTGATTTTTCATCAGGATAAGGCGGTGTTGCGAACTTCTTTTGAATTTTTACCTAAAGTTGTGAATTCCAACAACATTAGTAGAGAAATTGTGGTTCCTTCATTATGTCCTAATCCTAAGAATTCTAAGGAGAAATCGTTGCATTCTTTGGATGTTGTTAGAGCTTTGAAATATTATGTTGAAGCTACGAAATCTTTCCGTAAGACTTCTAGTCTATTTGTTATCTTTTCCGGTTCTAGGAAAGGCCAGAAAGCTTCTGCCATTTCTTTGGCATCTTGGTTGAAATCTTTAATTCATCTTGCCTATGTTGAGTCGGGTAAAATTCCGCCTCAGAGAATTACAGCTCATTCTACTAGGTCAGTATCTACTTCCTGGGCGTTTAGGAATGAAGCTTCAGTTGACCAGATCTGCAAAGCAGCAACTTGGTCCTCTTTGCATACTTTTACTAAATTCTACCATTTTGATGTATTTTCTTCTTCTGAAGCAGTTTTTGGTAGAAAAGTTCTTCAGGCAGCGGTTTCAGTTTGAATCTTCTGCTTATGTTTTTTGTTAAACTTTATTTTGGGTGTGGATTATTTTCAGCAGGAATTGGCTGTCTTTATTTTATCCCTCCCTCTCTAGTGACTCTTGTGTGGAAAGATCCACATCTTGGGTAGTCATTATCCCATACGTCACTAGCTCATGGACTCTTGTTAATTACATGAAAGAAAACATAATTTATGTAAGAACTTACCTGATAAATTCATTTCTTTCATATTAACAAGAGTCCATGAGGCCCACCCTTTTTTGTGGTGGTTATGATTTTTTTGTATAAAGCACAATTATTCCAATTCCTTATTTTATATGCTTCGCACTTTTTTTCTTATCACCCCACTTCTTGGCTATTCGTTAAACTGATTTGTGGGTGTGGTGAGGGGTGTATTTATAGGCATTTTAAGGTTTGGGAAACTTTGCCCCTCCTGGTAGGAATGTATATCCCATACGTCACTAGCTCATGGACTCTTGTTAATATGAAAGAAATGAATTTATCAGGTAAGTTCTTACATAAATTATGTTATTATATATCTGTATATAACATACTAGGGAGGGGGTGCATGTGTGTGTGGGACAGAGGGAACCTCTCTATAATCTTAAATATCTGTATACGGTGTTCACCAAAACGTTTGCCAGCCAAACGGCATTATGAAGAAGCCAGGTGGGAGCAGTGTAATACATTGCAATGTGATTTCATTTTACTTTTTTTTTTTTTTTTTTTTTTTTAATAATTTTTATTGAGGTAATATAGAAAGCAGTACAAAATAAACATTTACACAGGCCCTCAACCCGTAAGGGCAAATAGAAGTAGTATACAGTACCGCATATAAATCAAACATTATCACAGTAATATAGAGCATAGTTTCCAACATGTAGTTAAATAGCTAAATTCAGAGAAAATACTAGTATTAAAATTCTACCTGTGTGATATTAGAGCCAAAGAAATTAACCTCAAATTTTCAATGTATCATAAAGGGCCACTCTTAAGCCCTTGGGTCTATAAATGTCCCAACATATTTAGAACTTTCAAGTATATAGCATATAGGGCCATATTGGAACCCTGGCATATAGCACCCTCCTTAAACTAAAGAGACCACTCACGGGTCTCTAACCACTAGAAAAAGCATGTAAAAAAAAAAACAGGAGAGTAAGACTAACATTATACACTATAGGAGTAGAAATATTACTAGCCGCTATATTATGACACCCAAAAGTGTAATAACAAGGAAATTAAATGGAATCTGTGTTCCTAAGTTTAGTTTTTAAACAAATACTAAGGGAAAACCCTTAGGAGGGAAAACGGAGCCAGCCAGCCAGCTAATAGTATAAGACTAGTCAGATAGGGCTATGAGAGCAAGGGGTTCACAACTAACTCGCGTAGCATAGCTACTAAATAACCGGGTATAAGCAGTTAAGGACTATCCTTGATATTTTATAGTTATATATACACAAACTATCCACTTTGAGAGAACTGTACATGTATTAAGGGAAGAGGGGTATGGGAAACCTAGGAAATCACATAGAACAGGCACTATCAGTAGGAAACAATATGAGGTTCCCAGCTCATACCCCTACCTGTATTTCCAATTTAAACAATCATAAAATATAGGGACATTATTAAACTCTTGAACTACATCTGCACATATATATGGATAAATATGGGAGCACTATATACTAAAGTCAAAAGAGAATGAGTAACCTAGGGAACTTATGGAGCTCTCGTTCTCTCTGCCCCAATTTGCAGTAGCACCTAAAATACAAGAGGGTAGTCTAAAAATATCAATACAGACTCTAGGGCCATATGGAATTGAGAGTACCAATAGCAGGTGGAGATATAGAATAAAATGACCACCTGGTGTAAAGTCCTATCCCTAAGGGGGTAATACGGAAGGCTCCAAATAATAGAATACTTGGACTAAATAGAATGAAGGGTCCTGTAAGGACTGCTAGGCTTATGCTAGGAATGCAACAGAGGTGGGTGACTCTAGCTTTTGTATATTTTTTACACATATCAAATGTACATAAAATTCCCAGTGACTTATCTGGTAGCTATAACCTATCATCCGTTTATCATGAACAAAGCAGGTTAGGAATGTAGTGTACCGCCATGAACCTGGAGAACAAACCTCTTAAATCTCAGTGGATAGGATAGCTTGCATAACATTGAATCAGGGAGCTAGAAATACACATAGAACACACATATACATATATAGTATAGCTAAATGTTATTGCGATCATGCCTCCCCGGCCGCTGGCGGCACGTCGCAATGATCAAGGAAAATAGCAGTGTTAAAGGATTTCTCAAATAAAGTACTGTACAGTGTGAATAATCATTGATAAAGTAGAACTAATTTCCATCTATCCTAAAAATAAAACTTAGTAGCTCTTCTAAGACAAAATCTAGATGTGTAACATAGCTATCCCTACTGAATCATTATAAACAGTTTGATTATAGTGCAGAGACATACAGTGAGTAGCAATATAATTAGCATAAGCATACCAGTAAAGTCTCCCAAAATATTCACTTGAATCTATAAAACTGTATATATTAGCAATAACATGTAAGTAATATTGGATTCCTAGCATGTCAAACCTGTAATTAAAGCCTCCACATTACTATAGGTTTGTTACGAGATGGGCTATAGAATATAACAGAGTCTAAGGATTAGAGAAACTCTTCGAAAAGCTGTATCTGGCATAAATAAGCTCTAAGTCATACATGGAATAGCAATTAATAATCAAACATTAGACTAGGCAATAAGCTTATGAATTATTTCCCTCTGACCAACCTTTCTATACAGCTATAACTAGCCCTCAGTACTACAACCAATAACTGTGCTGCTTTGTAGGCATACAATTAAATGCAAAATAACTGCTGCAAACAGAACACTAAAACAGTAATTATACAAACTATTAACCAGAGTGTCTCTCATATGAATCGGAGTCTTGAATTGTCCCAAAAATAGTTACAGGTCCGTGTATTCAGACTAATGTCCTCGAATGTAGCATTCCCAACATAGCATATAGACTGGGCTCACAATAAGAAATAAGTAACTGGCAGTAAATCTAAAGTGAAAGAGCCAGACGACTCCCAGAATAAATAGCAACTGTTTGAACATATAGTAAATTATATTAGAATTGGTTTAAACATTTAACCCTAATTAAAACTGGGCAAGTACACTGCAAGATATATCATCTTATGATCTGAACTTTACACATGGGTTTTATGCCATAGAATCTAAAACAGTGAACATAAACATGTGGAAATCAACTGGGGTTCTCGTCACCCTCAAGGAGCCTGATGTCACTAATCACACAGCCTGCAGGAGAATATATCTGCCGTTAAATGAAAGCTCCGACAGTTCTTAGATTGTGGATGTCCTCCGCTATTAGAGAGGTTCTGTTCCGGTAAAGGTAAGTACTTATCCTACGCCAGCTCTCTGCAGCAACCGGCTCAACAAATGCTTGCAGAGTTGTGGCTGAGCACGATGATCTGCCTCTCTGATCCCCTGGCTATATGACTCCTGTCGGCAACCAAGAGGGACATAACAGTCTGTTGCGTAGGACTGCTTCAAAGACTTCAAGATGGCCACCACACTAGCATATTCATTTATAATGGTCAGGTAGTAAGGGCCCTTTACCCCCAACCACAGCGAGGTAGATGTGCATGTTAGCGTAGCCAAAGATCTGCTGCCAGAAGCCACAAGGTCTGCTTCGTTTTCGCTAGGAAGCGAGCATTCTGAGATCTGCTCCCAGGGATCGGTCAAACTCCACTATCTCCCGGGATCCACATAGGTGGATCTGTTTGCAAAGGCTCGCCACTCTCAATCTCGAACTGAGGCGCATGAAATAAATTAATTATGCACCTAGTCATCTCCGTCTCAAACTCCATTAATAGGGTCTGTAGCAGCTCCTGTAGATTCTCCATTTTTTCCATGCAGGCCGCACTGTTATACAGCCTTTTCAGCGGCAGTCTGGTTGCATTAAAAACGTGAGATAGGGGAAAGTCTGCAGAAATAGCTTTTGGGTCTCTTCAATAAAATTGTATAGTTCCCACTGCCACTAATTTCAAGAAATGGGGGTAAAATTAAAGTGAATATCTGGAGCTCATGTAAAGCACGTCTTATCCCCTCAATATTCGGCTCCGCCCCCTTCATTTTACTTTTATTTATAAATGTTATATAAAGGAATACTGATTCAGATAGAGCATGCAATTTTATGCAACTTTCTACTTTTTACTCCTATTATTAATTTTTCTTTGTTCTCTTGCTATCTTTATTTGAAAAAGAAGGCATCTAAGCTAAGGAGCCAACAAATATTTCGTTCAGAACCATGGACAGCACTTGTTTATTGGTGCTGTCCAATCGGCAAGGACAACCCAGGATGTTCACCAAAAATGGGCCAGCATCTAAACTTACATTCTTGCTTTTCAAATAAACATACCAAGAGAATGAAGAAAATGTGATAATAGGAGTAAATTAGAAAGTTGCTTACAATTGCATGCTCTATCTGAGTCACGAAAGAAAAAAATTGGGTTCAGTGTCCCTTTAATCTATCTTTAATAATTTAACATAAACTGATTTAATTATAAATTGTGCAACAAACATTGAAAAAGACATTAGCTAATTCTAACCTATTATTGTCCTAAATTTTAGCCTGGTAGTTAGAAAAAAACAGCTGGATAGTGTGCTCATTAAAGGGACACTAAAGTAAAATTAAACTGATTCAGATAGCGGACACAACTGTAAACAACTTTTCAATTAATTACCATGATCTAAATGTGCATAATATATTTATTTACACACTTTCCCAGTGACCAGCTCCTACGAAGTATGTGCAAGAATTCACAGAATATGCATTATGTGATTGGCTGATGGCTGTCACATGATGCAGTGGTAGGAAAAAATATAAATTAAAAATGGTATTTTCCTTGTATTATGCATTTACTGTTTATGATAATCTACTGTTTTTAGTGGCCTTTAATAGGCCCTGGGGAGAGAAGGGCAGCCAGTGCTATATAATTAATGTAATTTACATATGTATCTCTTTGTATGACCCTCTCAGCCACCCTCTCCTTCACTCAAACACAGCCTCTTGCTCAACTTCTCAGTCCCTTTTCTTCACGCTCTTACCAGGGTAAAACTAAATAACCTTTAGCATCAGTTGTGAGTGTGCGTGTGGTGTATGTATACATGTATGTGATGTGAGTTTGTGTACATGTGTGAGATATACATGTATATAGATATATGTGTGTGTGTGTTTGTATATGTATTTATTGGTGTGTATGTGGCTATTATTCCCATGTGTGTAGTTTCTGTCATGTATGTGCTACTGTTGCAGGTCTCAGTGTTACACAACGTCACTGACTATGAACAAGATGAAGAAGAAGCTGCCTGAGCGGATCCTGAATCACATCCTGGAGATTCTCTACCTGCTGACGGGAGAGGTGAGAAAACATAAGGACCGTAACCTCCTGCAGTGAAGATGCGTATTAGTTGCTTAGCAATAAGAGGTGACAGATGCTCAGAGGAAAAGAATGAGCCAGCGTTTATTCCCAGAACAACTCTACACTTTTGTTTTTGCACAAACACCATATTCTGTTGTAGAAATTCACTTGAGGAGACGGTAATTTCCCAGCAGCCTTTTGTTATTTGTTTTATCATCCCCATACACAGGCCAAGTAATAGGCAGATTATGAATAGATGCCAGCTGTAGTCTAATAAAGAATAAACTAGTATTTATATGGCTAGCTGGTTAGTCCGCTGACATCCTGTGCCTGAAAACTTCATTCCATATGTTCTGGTTAATGTATAGATGACACTTTATATTTATTTTACTTGGGGAATTTTCACTTATTACTTAATTACTCAATTACCTTTATTTACATTTGTACCAATAAGGTTAATCAATTTAGTGTTATCAACAATCACAAGCACACTAAGCTCAAAATTGAACTCCCTAAAAAGTTAATTATATGCAATGAACAAAAGGTACTTATATTGTTTATTTTGTCTGGTAATTTATCTCTGTACATTGTATTTTTTTTACTTTGCCCAAAAATACAGGAATGTATCCTGCAGTATCCAGAAATGGACGTTGCAACAAGTTACACAGTGATTGCTTAGATATTCAAGAAGCTTCTCAGGGGTTGTGCCCCTGTACTGCAAAACAAAGGGAATATTGCTTAACTGTTTAAATGCTTGTAAACTTGTATTTTGCATTCAGAAAATTGCAATGCAGCTCTTAATTGCTGACAAATACTTTGCATATGTAAAATATTTATTGTGTACACAGATATTTTGTAATGCTGTCCTTAATTTCTGATATATACCTTGCACATACAACAATGACTTTAATGCCCCTTTAACTAGAGTGATTCAGCAATTACATTGGCCTTCTATCATGCCAGATTCATTAAGTGTTCCACAAGTGCTCAGATTGGCTGCATAAGAGGATTGTCTTGTCATGTGACCATGATGAGATGGAGACTATGATAACAGGATATACACAGGTGATGTGAGAGGGGTCAGTGATGTTTTTACGTTTCACTCTTGCAGCGTATGACTAACTCACTGACAGTGAGTCACATGACCGGGGACAAGATGACAACAGAGAGGATACTGACCCACACCCTGCAGATCATGTACCTGCTGACAGGGGAGGTGAGAGCTGATAGAATATGTCATTATAACAGTTGCATATATTTACATATATGTTTAATGTACTTACATTAAAAGTGCTTTAAAACATTAGAATAGGATAAGCCTGGCATACCCTCACTCATTCTGTACATGGGGTATACTAGCTTTTCACACTAAGGGCTAGATAGCGCAAATTAGTGCTTCAATTGCTAACTGCACTAGAAGTAAACCTGTTGAGCTCGTTGGGTTGCGCTGGTATTATGATATTTTATGGGCTTCAACCAGACAGCTGTAGAAACCTGGGAAACTAAGATACATTAAATAAAGTACACCCCTTGACGCATCAAATGAGGGGCTACATGTATTGCTAGTTCAAAAATAGACAATGTAAAAATAAGTGGAATATGGCTCTTTGCTTAGCAATGCAACTTATTCCATTAATTGCTGTGCACCCCAAACTCATGCTAGAAATACTTGTAGCCCCTCATTTGATGCACTAAGGGGTGAACTTTCTGCAAATGTGTGCGTTGTGTACCCCATTTTAATTTCTTAGGTGGCTAGAACTGTTTAATTGCTGAAAACAGTACAGTAAATTCTAAGATGCTGTTTTTGATAATTTATCACATTGACATGCCTGCAATAAAACAGTGGAAAAAAACAGTGAAATGTTCTTAATTTCTGCTTATTTCAAACAGGTTACCTACTACAAATATTTATCCATACAGGTTTTGATATAGCTTAGAAAAATAAAATTACATACTATTATTTGAGTCAGGAGTAAAAAAAATACGTCCTCAATTACTAGTGGGAATATCTCTCCTTTCCAGCAGGAGGCGGCAAAGAGCACCACAGCAAAGCTGTTAAATACCACTCCCCTTCCCATAATCCCCAGTCATTCTCTTTGCCTCTGTCAATGGAGGAGGTGAAGTTTGGTGTCTGAAGAAATTAAATCCTTTATGGCGATAGTTTTCCCTGCAAGCAAGGATTTGGGTATAGCCGTAGTCCATGTCAATCTCTGCCGCAGAGTAGTGGTGGCTTTTAAGCAGTTAGGAAGTTGTAAGGTGATGCTTACTTTGTTTCCTAACCTATTGCTGCCCTAAATGTAGTAAATCTGAGTTGGTTACTCTGTCCTTTCTCTTTTCCACAGGTCTCTGTTAGGAGTTTGTGTCCTTTCACACCTTGTGAGCTGTCTTCCTTCTGGACAGCTAGACTGCAGGTAAGTGCTTTTTGTCTTCTAGTTATAGGAGACTTTGCACTTTTAAAAGATTCATTATTTACATTCTGCAGTTTTTCTTTCTGGGATTTTGTAATCCTTTTAATAGGATTCGATAAACAGTATGCAGGCACTATGTGATTTGGGATTTGCACGTTAGGACCTGGTGTTGCTAAATTTTTAAATTTTGGCAAATGTTTGTTTTGTTTTATGTAGTAACGTTTGTTGCTATGTCTGTTTCAAATTTCTCGCCTTTTTTCTTGTCTGGATTTTTTCGGATGTGCCGGTCATGTGATCCTTGTGTTTCAGTTATATGGAATGAATTGGTGTCTCAGTGTACTGTATGTGCAGTTGCCTGTCATTCTTTGTGTCCTCTTCAAGTCTCCTGGAATTGCGGTAGGCACCTCAGTACTGCTGAGGTGTAGAGGTTGTCCAAATTTAGTTTTTTTTTTTGTTTTTTTTTATTATAACGTTTTTGGTTTTTTACGTTTTTCTTAAAGTAACAGTTGTCCTTTATTCAAATTTATTTCCTGGGCTGATTTTTCTTAGCTATGGACATGGATAATGAAGGTAATGTTTTTAATAAATGTTTATTATGTTTAGAGGCGCAAATTGTTTCTCCTTTGTAATTTTGTACTACTTGTTTAGCTAGAATGCTACAATGTAAAGAAAAATTATTGCTTTATGAGCCTAATGTCTCTCAGGATGATGCTATTCAGGCAGTGCCGCAGCCTTCTCCTAAAACGTCTCAAGCCTCTTTGGCGTCGCATGCAGTGCCCTGCGGTTCCTCTTAACCTCCTGGTGGGGTATACTTGCCTGCAGATTTTGCTGCTCAGATATCTTCTGTGGTATCTGAAGCTTTATCTGCCTTTCCTGTTTTAGAAGACGCAAGAGGAAAACTAAACACTTAATAGATTGTAAAGTTCCTGTTTCGGCAGTTTCTATGCAGGTTGATCCTCCTCATAATTCTACGGAGGATGTTATCTCAGTTCCTTCTGAGGGTGAAATTTCTGATTCTGACAGTGTTAATCTTTGTCTGAGGTGGAAGAAGTAAGCTTTAGGTTTAAGCTTGAACACCTTCATGTTTTATTAAAAGAGGTTTTGGCTACTTTGGATGTTTCTGACTCTCCTGTTGTAGATATCCTTAATAAATCTAGTAAGCTTAATATATTCTATGATGTCTCTTTATCTACGGAAGTGTTTCCTGTTCCAGATCATGTGATGCAGATTTTTGCACAGGAATGGGAAAAACCAGGGATTCTGTTTTCCCCGTCTTCAGTTTTAAAGAAGATGTTTCCTATTGCTGAATCCATTAAGGATTCTTGGCACACAGTGTTTAAAGTAGAAGGGGCTGTTTCTTCTCTGGCTAAGAGAACTACGATCCCTATAGAGGATAGTTGCTCTTTCAAGGATCCGATGGATAAGAAGCTGGTGGTATATTTGAAGATGTATGTGCATCAGGGTCTTCAGTGGCAACCTTCGCTTCCAAATAGGAACAATCCAAGTCCTCTTGGAGGCCAAATCAGTCCTGGAGCAAGGGGAAACAATATATGAAACCCTCAGCTAAATTTAAGTCAGATCAAGTGGGGGGGGGGGCAGACTTTCCTTGTTTTTGTCGGGAGTGGTTACGAGATGTCCCAGATCCTTGGGCTGTAGGTATTGTTTCTCAGGGTTACAAGATAGAATTAAATTATCTCCCTCCCAGGGGCAGGTTTCACGTCTCAAGGTTATCTGCAGATCAGGTAAAATTAGAGGCATTCTTGAACTGTGTTCAGGATCTTTTCTCTCTGGGAGTGATTGTTCCGGTAAAGAAACAGTGTAAAGGATTCTATTCAAATCTGTTTTTAGTTCCCAAGAAAGAGGGAACATTTCGTCCCATTTTAGACCTAAAGTGTCAGGTTTTTTAGGGTGCCGTCCTTTAAAATGGAGACCATTCGGTCCATTCTTCCTTTTGGTTCAGGAAGATCAGTTCATGACACCCATAGACCTAATGGACACTTATCTTCATGTTCCTATTCACAGGGATCATCACAAGTCTCTGAGATTTGCTTTTCTAGTCAAACATTTTCAGTTTGTTGCTCTTTCGTTTGGCCTCTCTTGGCAGTGATCAGGTCTCGGAATTGCAGTGGCACCTTACTCAGACAACATTCTGGTTCAGACGCCATCTTTTCAACTAGCAAGTTCCCATATAGAGATCTTGTTATCTTTTCTACCTTCCCATGGATGGAAAGTGAATCTGGGAAAGAGTTCCATTGTTCCAGCTACAAGGGTGGTGTTCTTAGGGACTATAATAGATTCCCTATCTATGAAGATTTTTCTGATGTAGGTTAGGAAATCCAAAATTCTCTCTGCTTGCCTCTCACTTCAGTTTACTGTTCGGCCATCTGTAGCCCAATGTATTAAAGTAATTGGTTTGATAGTCGCTTCCATGGACATCATTCCCTTTGCTTGATTCCATTTGAGAGCTCTGCAATTGTGCATGCTCAAGCAATGGAACGGAAACCATTTGGATCTGTCCCAGAGGATAGATCTAGATGTATTAACAAGAGACTCTCTTCCGTGGTGGTTTTCTCAGGAACATCTGTCTCGGGGCACATGGTTCCAGAGACCTTCTTGGGTGATCGTGACCACGAATGCCAGACTGTCAGGCTGGGGAGCAGTCTGGGACTTGTTAAAGGCGCAGGGATTATGGACTCGGGAGGAGTCTGCTCTCCCCATAAACATCTTGGAGTTGAGAGTGATTTACAATTCTCTCTCTGTTAACTTGGCCTCGGTTGACTTTAGCCCGCTTTATCAGATTTCAGTCGGACAATATCACCTCTTTGGCTTACATCAACCACCAGAGTGGAACTCAGAGTTCCTTAGCCATGAGGGAGGTGGCTCGGATTATTTAGTGGGCGGAAGCTCACAATTGTTTATCTGCAATTCACATTCCAGGAGTGGACAATGGGGAAGCGGATTTTCTGAGCAGACAGACTTTTCATCCCGGGGAGTGGGCTCTCCATCCGGAGGTGTTCTCCAGGTTAACCCTCAAATGGGGGGTGCCGGAGTTGGATCTGATGGCATCTCGGCAGAACTCCAAGCTTCCAAGGTACGGTTCAAGGTCAAGAGATCCGCAGGCAGCCCTGTTAGATGCTCTGGCGGTGCCTTGGAGGTTCGGTCTAGTTTATCTGTTTCCTCCGCATGCTCTTCTTTCACGAGTTATTGCTCAGGAGAGAGCATTGGTAATCCTAATAGCTCCTGCATGGCCTCACAGGATCTGGTATGCAGACCTAGTGAACATGTCATCTCTGCCTCCTTGGAGGCTGCCTCTGAGGAAGGACCTCCTAACTCAGAGTCCTTTCATTCTTCCAAATCTCGTTTCTCTGAAACTGACTGCTTGGAGATTGAACGCTTAGTTTTGTCTAAACGTGTTTTTTCTGAATCGGTCATTGAGACCACAATTCAAGCTCGTAAGCCTGTTACTCTGAAAATTGACCATAAGGTATGGCGTAAATACCTTTTTATTGGTGTAATTCTAAGGGCTACTCTTGGAGTAGGGTTCGGATTCCTAGAATTTTGTCTTTTCTCCAGGATGGTCTGGAGAAGGGGTTGTCAGTCAGTACTCTGAAAGGTCAGCTTTCTTCTTTATCTATTCTGTTGCATAAGTGTTTGTCGGTCATGCCAGATGTTCATTCTTTTTGTCAGGCCTTGGTCAGAATCAAGCCTGTGTTTAAGTCGGTTACTCCTCCTTGGAGTCTTAACCTTGTTCTTAAGGTTTTACAGCAGGCTCCGTTTGAGCCAATGCATTCCATGGATATTAAATTGTTGTTGTCTTGGAAGGTTTTGTTTCTTGTGGCCATTTCGTCTATGAGGAGAGTTTTGGAACTCTCGGCTTTGCAGCATGATTCTCCTTACCTTATCTTTCATGCGGATAAGGTAGTCCTACGTACTAGGTTGTGTTTTCTTCCTAAAGTTGTTTCGGTTAGAAATATTAATCAGGAAATTGTTGTTCCTTCTCTCTGTCCCAATCCTTCTTCTCATAAGGAGCGTCTGTTGCACAACTTGGATGTTGTGCGTGCTTTAAAATTCTATTTCCAGGCGACTAAAGATTTTCGCCAGTCTTCTGCCCTTTTTGTTTGTTTCTCGGGAAAGCGTAAAGGTCAGAAGACTAATGCTACTTCTCTTTCCTTTTGATTGAGAAGTATGATTTCGTTTTGCTTATGAGACTGCTGGACAGCAGCCTCCTGAGTGAATTACAGCTTATTCCACTAGAACTGTCTCGTCTTATTGGGCTTTCAAAAATGAAGCTTCTGTGGAACAGATTTACAAAGCTGAAACTTGGTCCTCTCTGCACACTTTTTCAAAATTTTATAAATTTGATACTTTTGCCTCAGCTGAGGCTTCTTTTGGGAGGGAAGTTCTTCAAGCAGTGGTGCCTTCTGTTTAGGTCCACCTGTCTTTTTCCCTCCCTAGTCATCCGTGTCCTCTAGCTTGGGTATTGGTTCCCACTAGTACTTTGACGTCATGGACTCACCATATCTTAGGAAAGAAAACATAATTTATGCTTACTTGATAAATTTGTATTCATTTCCGGATAGGGTGAGTCCATGACCCCACCCTTATAATTAAGACAGTTATTTTTTAATAAACCTCAGGCACTTCTACTCCTTTGCATTATTCCTTTTTTCCATTTCTCTTCGGTTGAATGACTGGGGATTATGGGAAGGGGAGTGATATTTAACAGCTTTGCTGTGGCGCTCTTTGCCGCCTCCTGCTGGACAGGAGATATATTCCCACTAGTAATTGATGACGTTGTGGACTCACCCTATCCGGAAATAAATAAATGTATCAGGTAAGCATAAATTATGTTTTTTCACATTTTACGCGCTATTTTTTAAACCCGATTATACATACACATATAATGATGGTATATTTTGAATCTGCTGGGTCTGCTGAAAAAACCCCCAATATATGGTTTGTATAGTTTATTCACACACACTTTACTTTGAAAAGTGTTTAAACGTGAACTGCATAAAAAAGCTCAAAACTAGCTTAGCACACAGGTGGGGAATGGCTTAGCAGCCAAAGGGTTAATATACTTTTTACCTCTGTGATTACCTTCTATCTAAGCACCTTCTGACAGCCCCCTGATCACATAACTTTATTTATTATCTTTTGACTACTTGCATTTAGTACTGTGTTGTGCTTAATCTTAAATAACTCCTTGGGCCTGAACACAATGTTATCTATATGGCCCACATGAACTAGTAGTCTCCTGTTGTGAAAAGCAAATAAAAAAACATGTGATAAGAGGCTGTCTATAGTGGCTTAGAAACAGGCAGAAATTTAGAGGTTTAAATGTTATAAAGTATTTTAATATAACAGTGTTGGCTGTGCAAAGCTGGGGAATGGGTAGTAAAGGCATAATCTATCTTTTTAAACATAACAATTTTAGTCTAGACTATCCCTTTAAATCATGGTTTTCATTTTTAAAATACTATCTTGTTACATTACTATATCATTAGATATGCATCAATAGATCATTTAATATTTGGAGGTAAACTGTCTCCAGTTTAATAGGTTAATCATTCATATTTAACTTTTCAGCTGTACTTTACTGGAAGGAGAAAAAAAGTATTAATATAATAACAATTTAAATAGTTTTATTTAAATAAAACAATAACATTGTATTTCATTTTTAATGCTTGCCCCTCCCTCCTCACACTTAGGTCCTTGTACAGATCTATTCAACTCCAAACAATCTTCTATTTATTGAGCTTCTTGAAACTTAGTAAGGGTTGATTCTGTGTACATAGATTTGCAGGGGAGAAATGACATTAAAGGGATAATAAAGTTAAAATTAAACTTTTATGATTCATATAGAAAATGCAATTTTTAACAATTTTCCAATTAACTTCACTAATCTAATTTGATTAGTTCTCTTGGTATCCATTGTTGAAAAGCATACATAGGTAGGCTCGGAAGCAATGCACTATTGTGAGCTAGCTATTTGTCACGGTCACCCAATGTATTCGGCTAGGCCCCAGTAGAGCATTGCTCTCCTTCAACAAGGAGTAAATCTAAAATCTGAAAACAAAATTGTATGCGCTATGATTATGTCCCTTTAAGGTCTATTTCTTAAAGGGACAGTATACACCAGAATTTTTATTGTTTTAAAAGATAGATAATCCCTTTATTACCCATTCCCTAGTTTTGCATAACCAACACAGTTATATTAATATACTTTTAACCTCTGTGATTATCTTGTATCTAAGCCTCTGCAAACTGCCCCTTTATTTCAGTTCTTTTGACAGACTTGCAGTTTAGCCAATCAGTGCCTGCTCCCAGATAACTTCATGTGCACAAGCACAGTGTTATCTATATAAAATACATGAACTAACACCCTCTAGTGGTGAAAAACTGTTAAAATGCATTCTGAAAAGAGGTGGCCTTCAAGGTCTAAGAAATTAGCATATGAACCTCCCAGGTTAAGCTTTCAACTAAGAATACCAAGAGAACAAAGCAAAATTGGTGATGAAAGTAAATTGGAAAATTGTTTAAAATTACATGCTCTATCTGAATCATAAAAGTTTATTTTGGCCTAGACTGTCCCTTTAACTCTGTATGGTTATAACATTTTGCTGTGAAGAAGGGGCGTGTTATTTCTGCGGACACAGATTCACTGTTCTACAGAACTAGAAAACCAACAATATGTGATAATATCTTCTAGATAGAAAATTGTCCAAAATAATCTCACAGAAACCTCTAGAAGAACATGACATGGTCAACGGATTAATGGAAATAATTTACCTAAAAAATTAAACATTACAGCCATGAATATACAGAATCTTGCTATGCAATTAAAAACAAAACTATATTTCAGGCGGAATAACCTTTTAGATTATATTGTTTTTTTAAAGGGACACTCAAAGGGACAGTCAACACCAGAATTTTTGTTGTTTAAAAAGATAGATAATCCCTTAATTACCAATTCCCCAGTTTTGCATAACCAACACAGTTATAATTATACAAGATTTACCTTTGTGATTACCTTGTATCTAAGCCTCAGCAGACTGCCCCCTTATCCCAGTTCTTTTGGCAGACTTGCAGTTTAGCCAATCAGAGCTGTCTCCATGGTAAATTCACGTGCATGAGCTCAATGTTATCTATATGAAACACGTGAACTAATGCCCTCTAGTGGTGAAAAACTATCAAAATGCATTTAGATTAGAGACGGCCTTCAAGGTCTAATAAATTAGCATATGAACCTCCTAGGTTTATCTTTTAACTAAGAATACCAAGAGAACAAAGCAAAATTGGTTATAAAAGTAAATTGGAAAGTTGTTTAAAATGACATGCCCTATTTGAATCATGAACGTTTTTTTTGGACTTGACTGTCCCTTTAAGTCAAAATAAACTTTTATGATTCAGATAGAGCATGCAGTTTTAAGACACTTTCCAATTTACTTCTATTATCAAATTGTGTGCACACATTCTGGGGAACAAGATCCTACTGAGCATGTGCACAAGCTCACAGGGTATAAGTATACTAGTCTGTGTTTGGCTGATGTCTGTCACGTGATACAGGGTCCTGGAAAATAGAAGAAAACATACATTTGTCAGAAAAAAATCGACTGCTTATTTGAAATTCAACTATTGCATTGTCTTTTTTTATTATGCACTTGTTGATTATGTAATTCTGCTGCATTGAGTGGCCCTTTAAATAGAAACTATCTTTAGATAGGTTTTGTTTCTCAAAAACATTTATTTAAAAAAAAAATAAAAAAATTCAATTACAAAAAAATTGTTTTAAAGCAATATAATTTGATTTAAATAACATTTTTTTTTTATTATTATTATTTCTTTAAAAAAAATGGATTTTTATCCACCCTGTGGTGTTGTGCATTTCTCTAAGGAGGAGTGGGAGTATATAGAGGGACACAAGAAACTTTACAAGGACGTCATGATGGAGACTCACCAAGCACTAAGGACTATGGAGATCCCAGGAAATGAGAGCTCAGGTAACGCTATGTAGTAATAAATATCTCACTCAGGAAATGCACATACACTACTGACGTGACTGACAGAGAGCAAATCTACAGTGAATTTATCACATGTGATCTAATGAGCTGTCTGATTATAAACTAGTTTTGTATCTAATATAAATACAAGAACATTTGTTAAAGGGGTGTGAGACATTTTTTAAGGAATATTGCAGCAATTATATATTTAATATTTTCAGATGCAAAAACATATTTACATAACAGACGAATAGGAAACACAAAAGGTGAAATAGAGGGCAACACATAGTGCAGATCAAAACCACTTCAAATATGATTGCAATAGAGCTAATGAATCTTACTCACAAGGTGTAAAGCACTGATGTGCAGTACAAGCAGTCCGGAACCACCAGTCGTCCGGTAGACCAAATGAAGATATCGCCAAGGGGATCCTCGTCTCACCAGGGAGAGTCCAAAGATACCAGGAGAGGATGGGTCTATATAAACCTAAGTGGCAATAATCTACCAACAGAGTCCAAATACCACTCAAGTAGAGCTGGATATCCAGATGATGAAAGATATCAGGATCAAAAGTGAATCAGCAGCGAATGGAGAGTTTTAAAAGTTTAAAAATGTATTGCAATAGTTAAAAACAACAGCAACGCGTTTCTCAGTGTAACACACTGTTTCATCAGGCTATACAAACAAACTCCTACAGCTGCCATATTTAAAACCAAGTTCAACCAATCAGGGATCAACAAAAATGCACACCTCCTGCAGAAGATACCAAATACATATGGGGAGGGGGAAGAGTTAACATAAATAAAAGTAATATATTAGTATATTGGATTTTATTAAAAACCATATAGACAAGTAATAGACTCTAGTCGTTTCTCCAAAAACAACAGAATATTTAAAATGTGTGTAAAGAGACTAAAATATGAATAATATTTGAGTATTAAATGACTAGTAAAATCCTACCTGAATGTCCTGTGACTAACTGGGAATGGTATACCCCATTATTCAATAATGAAACACAAAGGGCGTTTATATTAAAACATGTGCGCCAAATACTATGTTCAAAATATACTTTAATTGACAATAAGCTATTATTATCAAGTTTATGAGACTATAGAACAATTCGTATAATGTTGTTCATTATTCCGGCGTGAAAGTAAGTGATAATCTCATGTGTGATGTCAGTAAGGGGGCGTGGCCAGTCACGTCGAGTGTACAAAAATTGTATAGAAAACTAAGATCGCCAAACATAAGTGAAGAATCATAGTGAAAAGGATGGTTAATACATAAGGGTGGTTAAATATAAAGTACAACCAACTTGTCTAATGTGCGGGACGTGTGATCTGGGGGAAAAAAGAGAAACACGGGGCCTCTACATACCATGGACCTAATAAATACAATGACAGGTGCCTAACCGCAATAGATACTCGTGGGGGGCAGGGTATGTAGAGGCCCCATGTTTCTCTTTTTTTTCCCCAGATCACACGTCCCGCACATTAGACAAGTTGGTTGCACTTTATATTTAACCACCCTTATATATGTTATTCACTTTTTTCCCCTTTCTCCTTGTGATAGGATAGTCACATCATCCCTGATAGATTGCATCATTTACACCCCCGTTGTCATAGGATGTATGACTTGTATGCACATATATTTTTTGTCATCACATTCGTATTCTATTTTTTTCTACTTCGGACATTGGGATAGTGTGATGGCTGTGGTGCCCTAAGCTACTTCAAATAAATATATATGTATTTTTATGTATCGTTCTTTTTATTAACTATCATGTCACATATTGACCCAATTCCTATCCCTGTATTATTATATCGCCACTTAATTTCCTTCCAGTCTCTCTGATTGGATATCAGCGGTTTGACTCACGGGTTTTGACCCATCATCTCCTCTATTTTCTTTTATCGTCCTGTCACTGCTCAAGCCCACCCCCTCCCTTCCAGTCCTTATGATTGGCCATCTGTTTCATTACAAGTTTTGTTTATATGCCTATTGGCCGCTATATCCACACCCCTGTTGTCATGGGAACCATGACTCTGTGTACACAATGTTTTGTTATTGTTCCTGTACATTTTGGCAACCCTATTGGGAATGTTAGTTGTTTAGGATTAACCATCCTTTTCTCTATGATTCTTCACTTATGTTTGGCGATCTTAGTTTTCTATACAATTTTTGTACACTCGGAGTGACTGGCCACGCCCCCTTACTGACATCACACATGAGATTTTCACTTACTTTCACGCCGGAATAATGAACAACATTATACGAATTGTTCTATAGTCTCATAAACTTGATAATAATAGCTTATTGACAATTAAAGTATATTTTGAACATAGTATTTGGCGCACATGTTTTAATATAAACGCCCTTTGTGTTTCATTATTGAATAATGGGGTATACCATTCCCAGTTAGTCACAGGACATTCAGGTAGGATTTTACTAGTCATTTAATACTCAAATATTATTCATATTTTAGTCTCTTTACACACATTTTAAATATTCTGTTGTTTTTGGAGAAACGACTAGAGTCTATTACTTGTCTATATATGGTTTTGAATAAAATCCAATATACTAATATATTACTTTTATTTATGTTAACTCTTCCCCCTCCCCATATGTATTTGGTATCTTCTGCAGGAGGTGTGCATTTTTGTTGATCCCTGATTGGTTGAACTTGGTTTTAAATATGGCAGCTGTGAGAGTTTGTTTGTATAGCCTGATGAAACAGTGTGTTACACTGAGAAACGCATTGCTGTTGTTTTTAACTATTGCAATACATTTTTAAACTTTTAAAACTCTCCATTCGCTGCTGATTCACGTTTGATCCTGATATCTTTCATCATCTGGATATCCAGCTCTACTTGAGTGGTATTTGGACTCTGTTGGTAGATTCCTGCCACTTAGGTTTATATAGACCCATCCTCTCCTGGTATCTTTGGACTCTCCCTGGTGAGACGAGGATCCCCTTGGCGATATCTTAATTTGGTCTACTGGACGACTGGTGGTTCCGGACTGCTTGTACTGCACATCAGTGCTTTACACCTTGTGAATAAGATTCATTAGCTCTATTGCAATCATATTTGAAGTGGTTTTGATCTGCACTATGTGGCGCCCTCTATTTCACCTTTTGTAGATCACCTTATCCTGTGTTGTGGCACAACACTCTGGAGGAGCGGCCTACTGCTCTGGATCTGCATCTTTTGAAACCATCTGGAATTGCATGAGCAGGACTGTCATATCATTGATTATTACCAACTGGACTATCTAGTCTGTATACTCATTTATCTTTGCACATTTTTGTAGTACTGTATTTATCTGTCCCTAGGCGCCTCTTATAAGTACCTGGGTGACGGTTTGTGTCACCGGTGTAGTAGTTGCTATCTAATATTGGGTGTCTCTATAAGTTTAATAGGAAATATTAGGTATATGTAGGAAAAGATCATCTGTTCTGTTAGAAAAGAAAAAACTAAATTTATGCTTACCTGATACATTTCTTTCCTGGCATGGAGAGTCCACGATTTCATTCCAATTACTAGTGGGAATTCAACTCCTGGTCAGCAGGAGGAGGCAAAGAGGCAAAGAACAACCCAGCAGAGCTGTTAAGTGTCACTCCCATTACCCATAATCCCCAGTCATCCGGTCGAAGAAAAATGGAAATAGAAAATGACACAAGGGTATAGAGGTGCCTGAGGTTTATATTGAGATATATATATATATATATATATATATATATATATATACATACAGGGAGTGCAGAATTATTAGGCAAATGAGTATTTTGACCACATCATCCTCTTTATGCATGTTGTCTTACTCCAAGCTGTATAGGCTCGAAAGCCTACTACCAATTAAGCATATTAGGTGATGTGCATCTCTGTAATGAGAAGGGGTGTGGTCTAATGACAACACCCTATATCAGGTGTGCATAATTATTAGGCAACTTCCTTTCCTTTGGCAAAATGGGTCAAAAGAAGGACTTGACAGGCTCAGAAAAGTCAAAAATAGTGAGATATCTTGCAGAGGGATGCAGCACTCTTAAAATTGCAAAGCTTCTGAAGCGTGATCATCGAACAATCAAGCGTTTCATTCAAAATAGTCAACAGGGTCGCAAGAAGCATGTGGAAAAACCAAGGCGCAAAATAACTGCCCATGAACTGAGAAAAGCCAAGCGTGCAGCTGCCAAGATGCCACTTGCCACCAGTTTGGCCATATTTCAGAGCTGCAACATCACTGGAGTGCCCAAAAGCACAAGGTGTGCAATACTCAGAGACATGGCCAAGGTAAGAGACGCTGAAAGACGACCACCACTGAACAAGACACACAAGCTGAAACGTCAAGACTGGGCCAAGAAATATCTCAAGACTGATTTTTCTAAGGTTTTATGGACTGATGAAATGAGAGTGAGTCTTGATGGGCCAGATGGATGGGCCCGTGGCTGGATTGGTAAAGGGCAGAGAGCTCCAGTCCGACTCAGACGCCAGCAAGGTGGAGGTGGAGTACTGGTTTGGGCTGGTATCATCAAAGATGAGCTTGTGGGGCCTTTTCGGGTTGAGGATGGAGTCAAGCTCAACTCCCAGTCCTACTGCCAGTTTCTGGAAGACACCTTCTTCAAGCAGTGGTACAGGAAGAAAAACATGATTTTCATGCAGGACAATGCTCCAAGAAAGGGTATAAAAGAAGAAAATCTAATGGCATGGCCTCCTTGTTCACCTGATCTGAACCCCATTGAGA